>NW_010272835.1:15230-58550 GCF_000690775.1 Eurypyga helias | reverse complement strand
GTTCCTAGGGAAGGAGAGCGAGGCGCAGCCTGGCTGCGGGAGTGGGCCGTTGTGGGCTGTCCGCTTGCGCAGATTGGCACCTAAAACGTTTTTACTTACTTGAATAATCTAGTGTATGTCTTTTAAAGGCGTACGTACCTGGGTTCAGAGCTGGAAATCCAAATGCTGCAGCACTCTGTGTATGAACGGGCAAGTGAAACTAGCTGAAAGCTCCACTGAAATTTAGCTTGAAAGTTTTTTTTTTTTCGCAGTCGAAAGCAAATGGACTTGTTTATTGTGATCTGCACACGTTTACGGTATCACTCTTTTATAGCATAAATTGTACGAAATGCCTTAGGTGGTGATTTCTCTGTGACCCACAAGTACAACAGTCATAAAAGCTGAACTGCATCCTTAAAGCGACTTGTTCACTGTGCTGGTTTTAGTCAGGGCAGAGTTAATTTTCCTCCCAGTAGCTGGTATGATGCTGTGTTTTGGATTTGCCCTCAGAAAAGCACTGGTAACATGGGTGTTTGTTAGTAAGGAGTGTTTGTACCAATTCAAGGACTCTTTCAGCTTCTGATACTACATCTGTGTAACCAACTTTCTCACTACAAGCAGCAGGGAGAGGGGACACAGACAGGGTTCCCAGACTGAATAAAGGAGTATTTCGTTCCTTAAAATGTCATGCTCAGTATATAAGCTTGGGGGTGGACGGGTGGGGGTCACGTTAGTTAGTTGTTGGTGGGTCAGTTAGCTTCCTCAGTGACTGTCGCTCGTGGGGTCCTCTCAGACTGCTGCTTTTGCTCTCGGGTTCTCTGGCTCTGACTGGCTACTTGGGACCTGGCTGGGCATTGGTCAGCGGGTGTTGTTAGTATTATTAGTATTGTATTTATTAGTATCACTATTTTGTTCATTTCTATTAAATTATTATTATCTCAACCCACGAGTTCCCTTGTCTTTTCCTTCTGCTCTCCTCCTCCTCCACTTGAGGGGGGAGGTGAGCGAGCAGCTGCCTGGTACTTTGTTCCTAGCTGGGGTTAAACCATGACAGTCAGCAGTTTGATCAAATTACTGCAGGTCTTCTGTCTTAGGATAGGATGGAAGCTTATATTTGAAACTGGGTATTGGAGAACTTTTAAATAGTGGTATTAATGCAAAGTACAGTTGTGTTTTGGGTTTTCCCCTCAATGCAAAGTACAGTTGTGTTTTGGGGTTTTTTTTCCCCTCACTGGGAACGTTATGCTTAATAATCTGTACATGCTTATGCATGCTTGTGGTTTAAGCAAAAAAAAAAAAGAAAAGCTTGGCTGCAGAAATATTTATAAGGTTGAGGCCTGTATTTTCAGTAAATTTAAACTGAAGGTATAGCAGCATAGTAGTCTAAATCTTTCATGATTTAAATGCTCTGTAAATGCTCACTTTCCATGCCCATGCTGCAGAGTACAATATGCAGGTGTTGAATTTACTTGGTTTCCACTTTGGCCTACAAGGTAGGTATGCATACCTGAAGGAGGAGATGGACGTGCAGACGGCTGCTGACGTGCACGGATACCGGCTGCTGGGTATGTTTGCTTGCTGTGGCAAATAAGTCTGTGGGGACCTGGAATGTCAGCTTGGTAGTTAGCTCCTTTTAGGAAAACATGCTCATTTTGGGTTACTTCTGGTCACATAATCATATGTGATGTTAACCCTGGAGCTGTGGGTCATTTAATTTCTGAGGTGCTCTATACTGCCAACCCAAAAAAAAAAAAATTCATCACTGAGGGAGAAAATTCAAAAGTTTGCATTTTTCTGATTCATAGCTATCCAGCCTTTATACCATTTATTTCAGTTGTGCTTTAGTAAACATATACAGGGTGATTTCTTCTAAGTAATGGAGAATACTCATGAATTCTTTAGTAGATTTGGGTGGAAATACAGGCATAGGAAATCTAGTGCAGAATGCTGCAAAATAACATTTGGAAGAAACTTGATTTTACTTTACGGTCACTTTTGTTGGTTCACCTATAGGTACTAGAAAACAAAAACAAGGTAACAATTAAGGACTCGACTCTAAGTAGGAAGAGGAGAAAAAGACGATTAAACCTGTGCATTTCTATCCTTCTGGGAATGTAACAGGAAGGGGAAATCATTTGGAACTCTGAATTTGGCAAGCTGTCTGGCTCTGATGGATAAGATCAGGAATGTTGATATGGAGGAGAAACTATCAGAGCTTTTATTATTTTACTACACTATTGTTTAACTGTAGTACATCTTATTTGTGTCTTTCAGTAGAATTTTTTTATTCTGAACCGTGTTTTGGGTGGGCGGGTGCTAGCCTTTCTGTGGCTATTAGAAAATCCTGTCCTTCCAGTGCATTAGTCTTACTGTAGACATCTGTGCTTTGGGTCCAGTACTGGAGATTTCATCTAAATAAATGAAAATGTAAACAATACAAGTACTAGCAAAGCAAGATGGATTTAAAATAGATTTTGGTAGACTTAGATTAGAATAAATTACTCTTCTGTTTGTATTTATGTGGGTGTGCTCCTCTCTTTTTCAAGGAGCCCTTACTTTATTTTGCATTACTGAAGCAAAGCAGAAGTGCTATTTTTTCCTGTGTGATTTTTGCAACGCTGCTCTCACTAGAAAAAGACAGTGGAGCATATAAGTGTTACTGTGGGATTTTCCTGTGGGAAATCTGTGGGATCTGTGGGAGCAGTATTGTCAAGATTTCAAATGTCCTGTAGCCCTTCATGACGTTAGTGTTACTGAACTGGCCTTGCAGCAGCAGCCTGTGATTCCTCAAGGGAAAGATTATGGCCCTGTCAATGGAGCAGGTTAGAATTAAGTGTTATGGGATGGGAGAGAAACATGTCTTACATCAACCTGTTTTTTTTTTTCTCATCCTCTTTCTTACTTCTCCTTCTACATAAGACTACTGATCAAGGACCAACAAATTGTTCCTTAAACTTTTAAAAATAGTGTTTGCTTTCTGTTTTCTGTCCAAGATGGAGTGAGTCCCTGCTTATTTCCACTGAATTAATTTATATATTTGCTCATTTTATATCTACAGTTCACCCATCATTCCATTTGTGTTAATCTTGGAAGAGTTTTAAATTTCAGTTTGAGAGTATGAAATATCTACAGAGGGATAACCTTCCCTCAAAATCAGAATGTTACTCATTTTCCTCAAACTTACACTTTTCAAATATTAAAAACAAGTTATGAAGGGAAGTATGCACTGGACAATTCAAATTATTTGAAATCACAATTGCAGAATTTTATGAAAGTCCTGTGTTGTGCTGTTCAGTTCCATTTTCTTGTTTGGAGAAAAAGGTTTACATGTTAATAGTAAATCTGTACAGCACTGTCCCACTTTTTACTTGAATAGTGTCAAACTAGCATTATACGTCTTTTTTTTTTTTTCTCTCACTAGAATGCACAGGATATCAGAAGGGAACATTTTAAGCTGAGTAACTTTATCAACTTGGAATTCAGTTTTGAGGCCATAATTTGCACTGTGATGGGAAGGAAGAATCTTAGTTCTCTACTGAAACCTCCTGTTAGGTGACAGACTTCTTTTTGACTTTAGGTAGTAAATTATGATTTATGTTGATAACAACACTTTAAGACAAACTGTACTTCAGTATAATAGTCTAGATTCCAAGCAATTCTTAAAATTTTTATTGTAAGCAGTAAGCTATCATTCTGCCCTATCTAAAGAGGCAAAAATATTTTGGAAACAATTCAAGAATAGCCTTCTGTTGATTTTATTATAACAGTTGCTTATCTGATCTTCAGAATGTCTGGTGTAGTAAAATAAAAATAACATAACAGCTCTTCTTTTTTCTTTAATTATCAGCTGTTGGCTTAGAGGAACACAACACTAAGTAAAGAGAAAAATAATTTAGTACAATAATATTGGCTTGAACACTTCATTACTGTATTGGAAGTGAAAAGAGATTATAAGTTTGAAAAATCAAAAGTGCATTGTGAGAGCAAAGCTGAGTATATAGAGGACAAGAATAACAGTTCTTAGCCACATGGGAGAAGCGAGGACTCGTGTAGTTAGAACCATAGTTAATTCAAAGAAGAGTAATTCATGTGTATCACAGTGGTGAGCAGCTAATTGAAATGGATCAGGAGTTATGTACCAGTTGTAAAACGAATGTACAAGGAAATAACAGTATTGACCTTCATTAGAGAACTGTGTAGTGTTTTAAGTGTCAGGGTGCATCTTTACGTGGGGTTTTTGGCACGTCATATTATTTTTAAATCGTAACAGTCCCAAAATGGGGAAGGAATACACACATCCACATGTACTCCTCTTCTTTTGAACTATGGTCCATGATTGTTTACACTTTCCTTCCTGTTACCACAGGCTGAGTTGTGTAACCTCTCTAGGTCTGGTGCAGCAGTTTTTCTGGGCAGTTTTATCTATCTTGCTAGCTGGAGTGTTTAAGTGTGCTTCCTCTGCCTCCTCCCATGTATCCAACCTCTGCTGGCTTTGTGTCTCAGAGTACCGTATTGTTCTCGGCCTGCTGTGTTGTTCTGCCCTCTGTTTAGCTAGCCGTTCTGGCTGATAAATATTTTTTTCACCCCCACCCCACCTTCCCCTTCTGTTTTTGTGTGTGCTGAACTGTTCTGTGTTGCAGAGTGCCTGAATTTATCTGCAGGCAATTAGATGGAGATTTTGGTTAATGGATGAGAGCTTTTCTTGTATATTTAAATGCTGTGTATTTACAGCAGTGCAGCTTGCTTGTTTTAAAAACCTTTGGTATCTGCTGCAGATGGCTGCATAGTCTAAGGAGTGGCTTCCTGGCTGCATTGTACATGAAGTGCCAAACACGATGAGAGCAGTTTTGTTCTGGAATGCCAAAATACATTGAATCCTTTCAGGAAGCAACATATGTCAAATGAATAAAAATATCACACTCATGTGAAACAGAATGTGGCAGTTATGTTTTTCAAATCTGGTTTCTTTCCTGAAAGTTGAAATTTCCTTGTATGGAGGATAGTATTAAATACCAGTTCCTGACATATACTTTCAGCATTTTCACTACTGTTTGTTTCCCCATAGCCTAATTTTTCTTTTGATTAAAACGTGCCATAGATGGAAATTGAAACAAGGAGTCTATCAAATAGGGGCGCTGTATAGGAAACAGAGTATTATGTTTTCTGTCTTGGGTATTTGGGCCTGTGTACAGTACACAGGTTTCTGATGGGGTTTGGGGAGTTTGTTTTGGTGTGAGGGTTGCGTGTTGTGGGTTTTTTTTCCCCCTTTACTTTTTTTTTTTTTTAGGGCTGGTAGCTTATATGTTTCTTTACATCCCTGTGGGAGTTGTATGTAATTGCTTGATACTGGAGACAGAAAAGCAATTGTTGATGAAGATAAAAATGAGCAGTGAAGAATTTTGCTTCTACCCAAACTCTGTAATTCCAGCAAGTTCTCAAGACATGAAGTGGGAACATTTACAACTAATAGCTCCAAATATTGGTGGATTTTATTGTGATAAAGGAACAAGCCCAGTGCAGAGCATGTTTTCTTGCATATTACTTCCTTGTTTGCAAAGGAGTTGCAAACACTTTGATTTCTCCTAGTTGGAAGGTAAAAATATTAAAAATTGCATTGAAAGAAAAATTTCTTTCTGGAAGCTGTAATTGTATCTGATAAGTTTCTAACATTTTGCATAGATTTTTCTTACCTATTTTTCTTATAATTTCAAATTCTTGATTTTATAGCGCTCTTAAACTTGAAAGAATGAATTATGTATCTTTGAAGCAATTTTGCTTGTCCTTTCTCAATGGTGTTTTTCTCTTTGTTTTTTCTCTTCCATCACTATGATTAGTCATACAGTTAATTTTTAACTGCAGTGAATTATCTGAAGTAAGGTCCTTGCTCTTCTGTCTTGTGTGGGAAGTGGTAGGTTCCTGAAAGAGGAGAGTGAGTGCAAATGCTTTCTTTTCATAGCTGTGGAAGGCAAGGATTTGTGGAAGGCAAACATTTAGTAATAAAGCAGCTTCATCTAAAGCCTGGCTTTAGTGGAGGCCATAATTACTGTAATTTCCATGCTTTGTTCTCTTTTATACTAACAGCTCAGTTGTGAAGCAGAGTTGGAAGATTGGTATGTTCCTGTCTCCTGGATTGAAAGAAGAGATGCTGGTGTTTCTTTTTCTGTTTTAAATTCTACTATTCCTGTTCCCTGAAATTTTTAGATGTCCCAAGGTCATGATACAACCAACTAAGGGTGTGTTTGTCTGCTGAAGGACGAGGCACACAGTCCCAAACAACTTCTGGAGTTGCTTATTTGTGTCTAGGTTCTTGTCTGTTTTCATTTGCGTTGTAGCAGACCACTTGTCTTCCCTGATGGTTACGTGTATTAGTTTGCTGAGTCTTGGCCTTCTGTGGGATAGTTATGAGAGAACCTGCGTAAAAAGGTGTTCATGTATAGAGAAGAGCTTTCCTCGTTTTCAGCCTTCGTTCTTCTGTGAAGTGTGGTGTTTATCTTCATTCTAGTCCATTTTGTGTTTCATGAGAGAGTAGTGGTCCTGCTAGCCAAAGGGAGGCCTGACCAAGCACAATTCATTCCAGGATTTCTAGTCATCTCCCAGATATCAGTGCCTACAATGCTGTTCTGTAGCTGTTGAATTGTAGGAAGTACCAGAAATAGTAGCACAAAGAAATGTTTTATCAAGTCTGTGTTTTGCTTCTGGCTACTTGTGTTTCTGAAATGTACTTCCAGTGCACCATAGGAAGTATCTGTGGGTGTCCCCCTCCTCCCATCCACCTATCTCTTATTTCTCTAGAGTTTAGCTTGGTTTGCTGACATTTTCAGTGTGAAGTAACAAGTTAAAAACTTACTCCCGGTTCAGTCCTCATCATCACTAGTAACAGGAATTAATTTCAAATGAACTTGAAAATTGGTTCACACGTCTGTGTTCAGTTTGGACTTGCTACTATCATAGTGTTGTTAATGCAGTGCTGCAAAAACTAATCTTAACACAAAGTTGTTTTTTGCTGTACAGAAGCCGCAAATGGTGGCAAATTGCAGTATATTTGCAACAGTTATATGTTGTCTTTTCTCACTGGTTGACCAACTTAAACTCCCATCAAAGCCCTTACTATTTCTGGGTTTTAATAGACAAGGCTGTCGAGTCAACTGAGCTTTTTTCCCTCTTTGGAGTTTCTTCCAAATGTTCTGCTAATATCTTTCTCTGGTATTGATAGGATTGTGGAACCAAGTTCAGGGATTTACCTAGTATCTCTTTTGTTACCTTGCCATGAAACAGTTGTCTTGAGTGCGTTTTTTTAAGAGACTTTGCAACTTAATTCTACCTTGTGTGATTTAATTAACCATGACATATAATTGATGTGACTTTTAAAAGAATATTAGCTGTTATGCTGTGTTTCATCCTTTCTTGCGATTTCTTCCTGAATATGTCCCTTCCCCTTAAGCTCTCCAAGACATTGATAATGTTGACTTGGCAGCAGACCAAAATACATCATCATGGAAGATTTTTTTTTTTAATTAAAAAAAAGCTGTTTCCATTTCTTCCTGTCAGTATTTACTGTTAAGTCTTTTTCAGGTGTGTGTGGGTGGCTCTTAGTTAAACAGTTAGTAGGACGGGATGTAGACAAGGAATTTGGATGGGAAGCTTGTGTGCACTGCACACCAATTATTACTTACTTTACATCTAGACATCTGAAGGTTAACATAAACTGTCTTACTACATGGACTACATATGGAGAAATCATCTTTCCTGTTAAGTTTGGAAATAGGGTGCATTCTGCTCGAAGTAATGGGCATCATCTGCTATAAAGTGGCAGCTTCTGATTCCACAGGAAACTTGAGGTACATCTTGTGGATCGCCAATTACTTTTTAAGAGTACTGGGACAGATGAAAGATGCATCTAGATCAGTGGCACTGTGTATATTTCAGGTCTCCATTTTTTTTTTGTTTTACGAATCTATTCAGTATTCAGTGTTTGAATTACAGGTTGATGTTAATATTTTTCCACAGTTCTTTTTTAACCCTAACATTACAATTAGCCTGAACTGAACAACTGAAACTCTTTATCATGAACACTTCTTGGCAAGCCACCTTCTTGTATTGGTCACTGTGGAATTTAAGAGTGGTTTTACTTTGGTTAAAGGAAGGTAAGTGTAAGTAAATTTTAAACTTACCACGTTGAGGATGACAGTCTGTTTTGTACACTTTAGTCTCATTCTCTCAAGCCTTTTATAAGTGTATAGCATTGTTTTTTAGGCAAGTAATTGACTTTTTGCTGCAAAAACACACGCAGCACTTGCTGAGCAAGGGTGTCTTGCAGTTAAGACGACCACATCCTGTAAATATTTCTTTCAGCTCTGAACTCCAGAGCGTAAAACACGAATAACTGACATCACCGCTGTCTGAACTGTGACTGTTTACTGACCTGACTGAATGTCTTCACTTCTTTGCCTGGAAATATTTGGCATGGTTAATTTTTATTTTTAAAATTTTTGCCCCCTGCCTTCTCATCAAAATTCTTGTTTTCACTGGTTGATTCTTTCAGGAAACAAAACACCAAAACTATGAATCTGAGGCAGGGTAAATTATAAAATGTGGCCACCGTGAATGAATTTTGCTACTGACATATGCTGTTGTGAATATTAAAATATGTTTGCATATGTTTGACACATTTTTTTCATGCTAAGAGAAAAATATCAGAAATAATGATGCTCTCACCTTTACCTTAAAGCAGTCTTAGTTTAGGAATCCTGTGACTGAACATATAGTGTTATGTTCTGCTGCATCTCCTCTGACAGCAGGCACTATGCTTCCTCTTTCCTTCCTGTGCAGGTTGTTTGCTTCATATGTGAAGACTTGATGTTGAAGGCCAGCGAGTTGATGAGCAGGCTGATCTAATTTGAAAAAAATTCACCCAGGTATTTTGCAGGGCTAGGCTTTTTCTGTCAGTTAGTGATGGGTTATGCAAACCCTCAATTTAACAAAATGCAGGTGTGAGGGGAAAGCAGGGCTTACTCTTTCTTCAGCAGGCTCTAGTTTGAATTAAGCACAGTGGGAATTGACTTGCTTTTTAAGTTCCAGTTGCTGGTTTGGAATAGTCTTTCACTTGATCACAGTAAATGTAAACGTTGCTCTTCATCAACACTGATTTGATCCTCAGTAATCCTTCCGTAAAAGTCAGAAGTGCAGTTAAAAACTGGGATACTTACCCAGTTATATCTCTTTTTAAGCACATTTACAGTGTATCACCTCTTATCTTTCCTGTGTTTTTTGCCATATGCAGGTACACTTTGGAAAGTAGGCTGGGAATTTCATGCCTATCTGTAAAATGGTTTGTGATTGCTGCGGGGTTGGGAAATAACTAACTGTGGTAAGAAATGAAACTGGAAAAAGAGAAGAAGCAATGAAGTCCTTTTCTCCTGAAAGCTAATAATGCAAAGAACTTGCTCTTGAGACTTTTGTACCTAGTCTCTTTAGTTCCAAGGGTTTTCTGGTGGTTTTGTATTTTTCATTGTTTGCAGGGATCTCTTGATTGAAACATGTAGGTCAGCAGTATCTGAATGTGGGATGCTGTCTTTCAGATTAGACCCCAAGGCTAGTGTGAATGGAGAACTGACAGGTGATGGGCAGTCAGTATGATTAGTAAACAAGTTCATGTGTTATGTATTATCACTGGTAGGATGATGGACTCACAAATGTCTGTCACTGATAGTGTGGCGTGCCATTACTGTGTTTTACTTTTTCATTTCAGATCAGCTGTATAGAACCACCTTAATTCATGGGGGGGATTAAACGTCCAACATACTTTAGTGGGCAGGGGATGGCAGAATAGGAGGCTTGCTGCTTCATTCTAAAATGTGGGCAATTTGCCACCTGCATATGAGTGTGCTGTGTGACTGCAGTGTGAGCCCGTGTATCACAGTCTCACTTGGCTGCCCAGCACTTGTGACGTGCAGCTGACAAAGCTTCTGGTCCTTCTCTCTCCCAGAAGGGCCAGGCCCATACGGTAGGGAGGAGGTGACATTGATCGGCATGAGTTAAACAGAAACATGTTTTTCCCATGTTAGTACCAACTTTTTAAGACTGATGCAGTACTTGTCTCCGATTTTCTGAAGAGACTAGAATGGACTAATGTGGAAAAGCACTAATGAGGCTTTGTCCCCTTTCTAATCAAAGCGGGGAAAAGTATCCCAGTCCCCGTTGTCTCAAATAATTAATTTCTTGATATCTAAGTTTAAATTTTTGTTCCCAGCAATAGATTTCATAGAGCTTCTCCATGAGAAACATTTAAGTTGAGCTGTGTGGACTTTTTCCTTCTTCAGTCACACCATTGTTGGCAACCATTATTCCTGCAGGAGAGTGTAGCTGGACACTGTTGGCTTACTGGAACAGTACTGTGTCAGACTGATAGCTTTGAAAACATCTTTAAGCTATTCCTCACACCAGTAGCTGTCTGTTTGTATGTCCTTCTCTTTAATCTGCAAACTAACGGCAGATCTGCTGGTTGATTGGTAAGTATTTCATGTGGCACATCTAAGGAAATAGTGATTGCTGAAGATAATTCCTTTTCCTAGGGGGTGAGGGTGGAAACAAAGCTCAGCAGAATATATTAAGTCCCAAATTATTTTCATGGTTATATTTGGGAAGATAACTTATATGTTAATTTTTCTTTTAATTGTGTAGTACAAGGATTGACCCGTGCAGGGTTTGGAGATAGTAAAATCTTTCCTTAAGCTAGTTTCCGAATATTGAACTCCTGTGTACTTGAGAGGAACTACTATAATGATACTAAATTCTCTGGGACTGAAATTTTATCAAAACCAATTTTTGTTGTCATTGTTCCCCACCCCCCATATTAAATCATACCAGCATTTTCTTAAATTAATTCACAGTCTAGTTAGGAATTAAAAAATGAAGTGTCTGTTGACTTTGCAAATGAGCATGAAACAGCTGTACATTTTTTCATGTTTCCTTCACGTGTCTGTCTACTTTATTTGTGAGGGTTTATCTGTAATAAGAATCTAGAGCATGGTAAATTAGAATTGACTCTGAACCTGAGGGCATGTGTGTCTTTTTTTGGTGTAACTTCCATGTTTGTATTCATCCCTCCCCCTCCAGGTGAGTATGTGATGGATATATTAGGAATTGCCTTCACGTTTTCTGTTTTAAAAGTTATCTGTTTTCTGGATTTCTCTCATTTAAAACACAAAGTAGATTTTTTTTTTTTGGATGCCGTAGTCTTGTGTCTTTAGGGGAAGAGTCAGAGAGGTTTTTGAAGGACTAGAGTCTAGTTTCAGTGCATCTGTCACACCTTAAACGCTGGGCAGAAAAGGTTCATGAAAGGTGTAGATATTTTTACATTTATTCTCCTATATGATTAGAATACAGGTTGGATGCCTCTTTTTAGGTATATGTGTATATATTTACATCTGTATAACTTGAAGTAAGAGGGAAAAATGGGTATTTTAAGATGCCCTAGTTTTAAGATCTAAAATAGAAATGAGTGTCTCTGCTAAGATCATATATTTTCTGGTATCAATCCTGATACTTGGTTATGAACTGTGAGTCTTCCATGCTGAAACTATAGCCAGTAGTGAAGGTGAGTTTAGTGAGATCAACAACCACTGCTGAGAGGGTTCTGTCCTCTCCGCCTCTCCCCTTGGGTCAATCATCTGGAGAAGAATTTTGGATCTAGTGTCACATTTATGTGTTTAGGTTGTGTAAAAAAGCAGTTCAGCTGCTCAACGGCAAGGACTTAAGCTCACAAAATACTTGCAAGTTGATGCCCTGTCCTGTCAATCACCTAGCTTCCAGCAATCTGAATTTCTGTATAACCAAACTATCTATTAACACTTTAAAGGACAGTAGTCGAGCATGTTTGAGTGCTTCTTACTAGTATTTTAAAAGTGGAATAGATATGTCAAAACAACTTCTTGTAATACAGGTTAAGTAATTTCTGTGTGTTATCTGTAATTATATGCATCCTCTGTTTGTCCCACTTAATGAAAAAAAAAGATAAAGTATTTAGTTGCTTTCAGAAAATAATTGTGGAGAATATTCATATTGTTTATTCTGTTCAATCCCAATTGCGCTAAGATGGCTGCTAAGTTACCAGTTTTGTGTGTGCACTCCTAGTAATTGTGTTCATGAATTCATCAATTCATCTTTTTCCTTTATTTTGGACTAGGGATTCAGCTAAACTGTACTTAAAAGAAATCTAAATAACCTTTTTTACTTTGTCATGGTATATGAAGAGAATGGAAAGGGAAGAATCATGCAGTAGTAAATAATTTTTTTCCTTTTCCTTGTGAAAGCAAAATGCTACGTTTTATACACAGATCTGCTGATGCAGTAGAATTGAGAAACAAATACCTCAAATAATCCTTTTGACCCTATTAAAACTTGATTAATAGAATATTTCTAGTGAATTTTGCTGCTTTAAGTGATTGTTTCTACTGCTTACTGCTGTCAGTCATTGCACCTATATTGCTAAGGCAATGGTGTGATGATGCTTCTTGTCTTTGTATTGAACGTGTTGTGAAATGAGGGTAGTGTTCTTTGCATTTTTCCATCTGACATCTTCATCCAGTAAGTCTAATCAAAGTGATTGGATACGACAGGGTTATAACGTAATAGTACTAGTGATTTGAGCGAGCATGCGCTCTAGGATGTGTTCTTTAGTGCTGGATAGCAGTGCTAACCCCACCTTCTTTTTTTGCAATAGCAAAGCAAAATTTCAGATAGCAGGCCCTGATCTTTCATGTCATAGAGCTATTGAAAGAAAGGAACAACAGTAACAGAAGACTAAAAACAGTACAATGGGAAAAAAACCCTGGGTTTTGGTTCACAATGTTTTTAAAATGCAGAATGATTTTCACCAGTGTGGTAGTGGAGTAAAATACAATTTGATTGTTCTCATAATTGTCTTTGCTGCCACAAAAATACATGTTCTCTGTCAGATGTTGTCTGCAAGGGATGATTTTGTGCATTCAAGCAGCACAAATCTATGTCATTATGAAAAGTCCTGGTTGTTCATAACTCTTCTGAAATGAATTTACATGGGTGGCTTTTCATACAGTGCCGCATCAGGGGTTCGAGTTGGAATGGGTTCTTGGTGTTAATTAGGCAGCAGGTGTTTTAGTTAAAAATTAAGAGTATCTGATAATGGAAAAGCTAGAAGCAGACTGTAGCCTTAACTCTGCTTAATTTTTAAGTTAATTTACACACACGTATTGTGTGTAAAACTTACACTGGGGAAGAAGTGCTAGAACAAAAGATCTCTCTTCTAAAGATGTATGAAATGCTTATTTTCCTACTCCTCCTCAACCCTTAACTTTTGGGGTCTAGCTTAACAGTGAGTACTCCTAGCATTTATGACAGTGTAGTCTATTTGTTTAATAAAGAAAAAAAGGAATTTTGAAATTTTGACTTAGCAACAAGAAGGTGGTTAGTAGTTATGGGAAATACATTGTAGTTGCCAGTGGAGTTAAACTGATGGATGTCTTTTGAACTTTTGGAACAACTTACTATTTGTCAGCAGGGGGAGAGAACTGAGGATGGAGAAGTGTTCCGGTCCTTAGATAAGGCTCAGATAATCATCTTTTATGTAATGATGTCTGTTGTTAGTACAGCCCTGCAGTTACTGTATTATTTTTCTTGCTACCTGGGATATGGTTGAAGGGTTGGTGATTGAGGCACGAATGGACGGTATTGCAGAATTCAGGACTTGATAGGTGTAGTTGCAAATGATGTAATCTGGAGGAGCTGGCATGTTCAGCAGTCCACTGTCTATCTATAAGGATGCCAGTTGCATCTCAAATTGAACTGAAAATTTAACCTTCTGTGGAAGATTGCAAGACAAGGGATAGTGAAGTTACTCAGCTCTTCTTAATGAAGAGCCAAGAAATCTGTTTCAGTTTTCACATGCAGCGGTTCCTAAACGGGATGTGTATGGAGGGAGTTGCTGGCCAGATACAAACTTGACTTAATATGATACTTGCATTTCGTACTTTTAGATATGCAAAAATTTTGGATGTAGGTGGGAAAGCAGTAGGAAAATTTCAGAAGGAAAGTTCCAGAGCCACCACTATAAGGGACAGCAACCCAAACTTTTTATTCCTGAGCAAGCCAGGGAAATATCAGCAGAGTCATCAACACTGGCATCTCAGTTTTGAGCTGTGCTGGCCATGGCACCATGGGGAGCTGATAACATCAGGGTTTTGTAAAACATAGGTGAGATCTGTTAAGCAATTGTGTTAGTATGGAAGTTACAGAGTTTGTTAAATCTCACAGTGTGTTCTGGAAGTGGCTGAAACAGTTAATGATGAATTTGTTGCTGCTCGTAGCCTTAGAAACTTTAGGAATCATGAAACTCAGTTTTGCAACTGTACATTGAGTGCTTTGTGAGAAGAGTACGATGATCAGAGTCTGATCTCCTGAAGAACTTAGGAACCTATATATATTAGACCCTTTTTTTTTTTTTTGGTGAGATGTATTTGCTGTGTTAAAAGCAGATGACAAAACCATTCTTCTGTAATTTATCATCCTCATTTCTTCTGTATTTTGGCACCTTCTTTGAACTGGCTCCAACAAACATCGTCGAGATGAGGCTATGGGTGTGTTCCATATGCATCTTAGACTTACTGCATTATTCCAGCCTACTAGCCACTTAATAAAACTTTATATTCTCAATGTATAAAGTATGTGGCAGTACTCCACAAAAGCTCACTAGGTAGAATAAACTTCTCAGAAATAGGTCCAACTGCTTGTAAGCATTTGTCACCACTCTTGCCAATGGCTGTGGCTGCAGACTTTCAATAAAACCTCATGTTAAGCTAAATGAAAGGCAGCTGGCAGGTCCAATTAAAATAATTGCAGCTTTTTTAAAGCCTCGTCTGTTGCAAGGAGTTGTTTTTTCCCCATGAGGACTGTGGGAGTATTTGTGACAGTGTGGGTGGTACGGATTCTGTTTCAGAAAATGTGCTTGAGGCTCACCAACAGTGGTGCTTTAAGAGGAAGTCATCCAGTTGAGGTCCTGCACATAACGTGTTGTTGGTTTTGGTTATATTTTGTTAACCTGATAATTGCCTTAAAACTCCATTCATACAGGTAACAGAAAGGGAGCTGTTTTGAACTCAAGCTTGCTAGTGATGCATATATTTTTTTGTTGGCACAGAAGGAGATGGTACTCAGTTTTATCTTTTTTTGTGTTTTGGCACACTGCTTTCTCTGCATTACTTTGAGATTTGACAGGGGACAAAAATGAGTAATTGTAGGATGGTGGTTGTGGTAGTAACTTAGATATTACCACTTCTGTGTCTTTTATGGTTTTGTTCAAGGCCCCTTATCCCCATTGTATTGAAAACGCTTCTTAATTCTTTTTCACAGATCCATGTGGATGGTTTAATAAAGTCTGTTCTGCATCCTGGTGATTCTGTGGTCAGAGTTCAGAAACTGATTCAGACTCCTATGGTGTGAATTGGCAGTGGTGGAGTGATTCGGGTAGGTGACTGTCCAGTTGTGTTGAATGAGATAAGGGGAAAGATGTTTTGGGTGCACTTACTGTTTCAGTTACTCTTTAGTATACTGTAGAGTATCATCTCTCACCCTCACCTGCAAGAATGACAAACTTAACTGCTGAATTTATATTGTAGTAGCTCGTAGGATAGATGCACAAGAACTGCGAATTGTGGTTGCTTTCGGTCAAGAAACAATAGGGATAGTCACTTCAGTGGCACAGTCTGTCGCATTCGGGTCACAGAAATGGTCACCTGTGTCTGTGGTTTTAACCTGTTGCTACAGCTCTGTGGGCACTTGTGTATAGGCAACCTGGCTTCCATTGCTCCTGCTATGATTTTCTGCATTAGTTTCCTTTCAATACTATGTAGTATGTGCAAGGTACATACATTTTATGGTAATGTATTCAGGTAGCTCCTTGCAAAAAATAAAAGCAGTTTCAAAGAGATAATTCTGCCCTGGGTAAGCTAACTTAAATGCTATGACAATAACTAGAGAGAAGTTCATACATTTGAGGTTTGTTGGTATTTTAGTTTGTTTTGGGGGGTGGGCTTTGGTTTTCTTTTTTCCAGTTGCAAGCATGTTTTGGCTCTGTATGCTTGTTACATTATTAGTTACATTCTTTTGGGGGGGGCTGAGACTGAAGGTGTTTTTGGTGGTGGGTTTTTTTTGTTTCAAGTTATTTTTAATACCGTAGTTCAACTGTGGATGTACATCACTCCTTGTAAAGAATTACAGTGACAGTATAACCAGAATGATGTGCTGCCTTTTTTTAGCAAGTGTATGCCTAATTGAAGCACCACAAAAACCTTCAGTAGATCACAGTATGTTTTGATCTTACTATACTGGAGTAGGATCTTCAGTAGGTTAAGTTTGATTTTAATATAGTCTTAGTTCTAATTGGGACCATTGAACAAACACATTTTTCACTCTGCTCTCCATCTCTTGCTCTGATTCAAAAATGTAGGTTGAATACACTCACAAATATCTGTAACTGCCTACAGAAAATGTTTGACTTTTGAGAGCGGAAATAATAGCAAAAAAAACCTGTTTTAAATGCTTAATAGCATTGTAGTGCTTGGAATTATGTGCTTGGAAATGGAGGTGTCTTATGATCTTTAAATGAACCATTAGGAAAAGATAGTACAAATGTTGGAACTCTTTCTTGAAAATAGGTTTGTGAGGAAAGAGTTGGTTTTAATAAAAAAGGTTAGTAAAGAAGAAAAGGAAGAGTATTTTGAGGAACAGATTGTATTTTTTTTGAGGGGAAACCTAATTGTATTTTAGAAGTACTTGATACTCTGTGTGAGGGCTTCAGAATTTGTTTCTGTAGATCCTTGGTTACAGAGAACTGGATAAAGTGCCATTTTTCTCTATTAAACTTTTGAGATTTCTTTCACAGTTCTCTGACTAGTGAGTGATACTGTGAAGAAATCATCACAAAAGAGAGGCAATTTTAGTGTCTGGATAGGCTGAGACTTTTAGTAAGCTATTACTGTCCGATTTACTGCCAAGCTAATAATAACAGGGAGTTCAGGCAACACTGCATGGCTTGGATTTACAGAGAGTCCTTTCCTTTGTTAGCTACTCGTATTGTTTAAGGGCATTTCCTAGCACATGTAAGAGAATAAGCTGATACATGTTTGAATGTTGAGAATAATTTTAAGTTGAATTAGAATCTTGTTTTTGAATTAGAATCTGGTTTTGCATTGAAAGGCTTATTAAGTCTTACTAAGATAACTCAAATGTAATGGTTAATCTAGAGTTATTTTTTTGTTGCTCTGCAATAGTTTGCTCTTATGTCTAGTTCCTTTTTCACTTCTGACTGTTGGTTTATTAGCAGACTTTATTAATGAGCCTTTCTTGGGGGAAGAAAATCTCTACTAGCTAAAAAGAACAGGATTGGGAAGCCAGTGCTAGATTTTTCAACAGGCTTGTGGATGCAGACAGATCTTGAATAGTTGAATTGTAAAGCATGTTGTGATGGAAGTATTTACTGTAGGTATCACAAGAGATCTAGTAAGTGTTCCTGATGTTTTGTGGCTCTCCTGGATAGAGACTTCTTAATGCCAATTGAATATGTGTTCCCCAGGTTTTCATAGTTTTGTAATGAATAGGTTTCTGGAAAAGGTGCTAAATCCACAGTGAGCACACTGATGAATGCTTAGGTCAAATGTGAAGGTAATGTATCAATATGTACTTAGAGGTACTGAAATAGCTTGGGAACATACAAACCATAAATGATTTTTTTGTGTATAGCTGAAATATATGAAAGAAAATTAAGACCAAATGTTAAATACTAAAACTTGTCAGATCTTTTTTTTTTTTTTTTTACTTTTTGTAATCCATACTCTCTCTATAGGTGAATTTGACAAGTTCCTGAAATCTTGACTTGTACAGTGTGTTGCAGCTTCTTTTGCAGTGGATCATATTTGATCTTCTGATTATGCTTTGTTCAAGGATGCAGTTTTGAAGCTGTGTGTAATTAGAGCTGGTTAAGGAAAATCCTATGTCGTCGTCTTGCCAGCAAGACTTCCACCTGACTAAAGAAAACCTCATTGGTTAAAGAGAGTCCCCTGTATTCCATCCCTTCAGTGTTCTTGTGACTCCTTTATTTCAGTAGGCTTTGGACATATTCCAAACTTCTTATATAAACTCTGCTTTGCATATTTACACTGTGAGCTCTCTTGACTTGCTGATTCATTTCTTTTATAGCAGTAAATGCTGGCCCAAATATCCCTATTCCTAGTTCAATTGACAAGTTCTGGCATGAAGTGCCTGCTCAAACGTACCTCCGTAGGTTTAGTTATGAAGGTTAATACAGTCAGCATGGGATGTGTTTTATCTTGGCAATGCGCTTTGGGAACTCGTCGTTCTCTCAGCCGGGTGTTCCCTGTAGTGCAGAAGAGGTATGAGCCAGTTGTTTCGGTAGGTGAAGTGATTCTCAGGCCCATAAGCATTACAACATTAAAATATTTGAGACTGCTTTGCTGAATGGTGTTTTTGTTTAAAGGCTTAGGAAAGATAGAAGTTAGTTTGTCACTTAAAATGTGTGCAGTCTGTCTAAAGCAAGATTAGGTTATCAGAGGGTTGGCTTTGCATGATAAGCTTCCTGGTTGTCATGTGACCAGAATAGGATATTCTAAGGAAAACAGTGTTCATCCTGACTGCATCTGTGCAAATTTGTTTAATTCTCTTCAACGGCTAGGTATTGGGAAACTCCCCCTTGTGTTGCACAAGCAGTTCTTGAATCCTATTTGTCAATTCAGCAACTAGCAAATAAAAAACTTGTTATACGGTGTATGGTGGTTTTAGAGGAAAAGTATGCAGAGAATACTTCTAAATTATGTAAACAGCATGGGGCTTACCTTTCCTCTCTCCTTCTTACCAGCTACATTGTTCAGTGGAGACAGAATTAAGTGCTAACTCATTTATGCAAGCAAACCTTCTTTTAACAGTTGTCTTTGAAGGTCTTGGCCAATGCAGTTTGCTGGTTCAAGAGTGTCAGTGCCTGCTTCTTCAGTTAAGATATGGCTTCTGTGTCACTCACAGACCTCATTGACTATTTCCTCCTTTTCTTTTGTTTGTTCATATCTGTCCCCACTCTGGATTTTTTCTTAATGATGTAATTGTATCCATTATAATATGAAAGTATATTTTCCTAATAATGAGAAGAAATGCCAGTGGGGCAGAAGTGCCTAGTAAAATGCTTTACTTCCAATTATGTCTTAAGCAACTGTGGGGAGCTGTAATGGATGTGCCGTATCTTGTTTTTCTGCCAAAACATTGCTTTTATATAAAGTACAAATTATACAAGTTTACAAATTTCATTGCACAAATTTATATGAAGTACAGAGTTCTTCCACTACAGTTACTATGTCTAGAGGATCATAAAACAGTGGCATGGAGAGCTGCACAGACTGATATATTATAGAACTCCACATCCGTATGAGAACTGCTGGCTGTCACTAAATAAGAGCAGAAAATGTAGCAGTCTAGTTTGCTACTAGCCAGTCTGCAACAAGTTCAGGTCAAAGAAGCCTTGCACACAGAAAGCAAGAAGAATGAGCTGATTTTTAGGGAAGGTGTAGTATGGGAAGAGTGCTGTGTATTTAAGAATATCCAGTTACCATCAAGTTGTTATCCTGCAGATTTCAAGTCCATAAAGATCTTTAGCCATCCAACACAAGACATACTCTCATTCTGAAGGAATTTACACCAAGTCCATTGGAAGACTTTAATGTATAAATGAACAACAGGTGGGTGCACAGCGTTTCTGGAGGTTGAGGTGGTCTTCTGACATTTCTCTGGCTGGTCGGCCAATGAGGACAAAGGCAGATGGTGACAGAAGTAAGCTAGCTGACTAGGTCAGTAGTGCAAAAGGGGTGGGTTTTCCTATTATGAAGCACCAGCTTGATTTTAGGACAAGAAGATCACAGGCCTTTCTCTGACAAGACAAACTTTAAGTGAACATCTGTTGCAGAGGAGAGACTAGTAAAACATGTGCAGAAAAGAGGGGGGAAAAAAATCAGCAAAGCACCTTTATTGTAATACAAACCCAAGAAATTAGAAATACCACTCATCAAGGACTGATGAATAATGCTAAGGATTTTTATAAAGAAAAAAGTGTTAGATGCTCAGTTGGTCTTTTTAGTATCACTGGCCCTTGGTAGGAAGAGTGATGAGTTCAATGGTTACAATAGCTGCCTGTGATTTATGAAGGGCAAAATAAGGGAAAAGGATGGTGCTATTTTGATTAAAATAGCATAGCTATTTACCTATTTTCTTAATTTTAAAAACAAAAAAAACCCTAAACACCCCAAAATCAAAGATCTTGTTAATTGGTATCCTCTCTGCTAAGCCACGTCTTAAATGGCTTGCTGTGGACCATCATTGCAGTCACATATAGGACGACTAACTCCATAACTTCAGGAAACTTAATTTTTGTGTGCAGTTGGTCTTAAACTGCTAGTACTAAAATACTCATTTAAAAAGAAGATGGATGCAATATTCTTAAAGTCAGAGTGGAAGGACTTGGAGTTGCACCTGATGTTGAAAGGTGCCAAGTAACCGATTGTGTATTTAAAACCTCTTTGTGTTTGGTAAAGTATAAATGACTGTGAATTGCTTTTGATTGTATGTAATAAATAGAAAGTTTAATCGGCAGCATTTATTTGTTCCTTTTTAAAAAGAGCACTTGGAAGCCATTCAGCCAAATCATCTGTATAGAAAATCCTTTTCTACTCTGATTTTAAAGAGAAATCAGTTAAAGGATGTTTTACCCAATGCTTAGAAAACAACAAATCTAAAAGAGGGTAATGTTATAGCAGTGAAAAGTGTCCATCTGTTAATTAAATGAAGGGAAAAAAGCTACAGCAATGAGTTATGGGTTAGAAGCTAGAGACTGCAGAAAGTGAGGGGTGCAGGAAGTCCAACTAAAACACATTGGGTGCTAATGTTAGGACCAATAAAGTGCTTGAGAATGAGGTAGAATATACCAACCATTTGTTTTTTATATATTTAACAAATATGTTTCAGTTGCTCCGTAAAACAGGAGACACTCA
The DNA here is from genome assembly GCF_000690775.1 of Eurypyga helias. Taxonomy (NCBI): domain Eukaryota; kingdom Metazoa; phylum Chordata; class Aves; order Eurypygiformes; family Eurypygidae; genus Eurypyga; species Eurypyga helias. The sequence goes on along the minus strand of NW_010272835.1, from coordinate 37,494 downwards.
TAACTGACAAAACTGAGAACTTGATCAAACTGACTCCTTTGTAGGCTTGTTCAACAGACAAGTGGCTTGATTTTTATGTTTCTTGATCACTCAGGAAATGACTGGATTATAATCCTGTAATTAATTTGGTTCAGTCTGGTTTTAGCTCAGAGGATTCCTATTTTCCGCAGGATATGATTTGAAATAATGTTTTATTCTTATGCTCCCTTCCTCTTGAAGTAGTTGCATATGTGAGAAAGGAGCACTGCTGATCATCTACATGTAGCGGTTGCCTTTTGAGGATATGAAGCTGCTTTATCTGCCTGTCATTCTTGGCTAGTTGAAGAAGCTTCTGTGGTCTTGCTAGTACCAGGCTGTGTAGAACTCAAGCCATTCTCTTGCTGAGTTTAGATGCTTATGCGGTTGCTGAAGATCCTTCACTCCTTCCCTACCTTTTGTGCTAAAATACAGATGTCAAAAAGCATTATTACTCTAAATATCTATTCATAGTTACAATTGTGTTAATTCATTTAGGAGCTGAAAGACCTCCCCTGTAATCCAGAGGAGAGAACCTCTGAAAGCTTGGACTTGTTGGAGCAAGTCCAGAAGAGGCCACGAAGTTGCTCCGAGGGCTGGAGCCCTTCTGCTATGGGGACAGGCTGAGAGAGTTGGGCTTGTTCAGCCTGGAGAAGAGAAGGCTCCGGGGAGACCTTATAGCACCTTCCAGTACCTGAAGGGGCCTACAGGAAAGACAGGGGAGGGACTCTTTATCAGGGAGTGTAGGGATAGCATGAGGGGTAACATGTGAATCTACCTTCTTTCAGTTTAGATTGGACACCAGGAAGAAATTCTTCCCAGGGAGGGTGGTGAGGCACTAGAATATGTTGCCCAGAGAAGTTGTGGATGCCCCATCCCTGGAAGTGTTCAAGGCCAGGGTAGATGAGGCTTTGAGCAACCTGGTCTAGTGGAAGGTGTCCCTGCCCATGGCCGCGGGGTTGGAACTAGATAGACTTTAAGGTCCCTTCCAGCCCAAACCATTCTGTGATGCCATGAAACCATGAAGGTAGTTTCTACAGTTGTAACTGAACTAATTGGAGCACGAGGGGAAAAAACCCTCTCAGGTGTGAAGGAAATTGCTTGACTTCTGCCATTGCTGTCAGCACCTATCAAGGAAGAATTTCAGGCTGATTTCCAGGGTTCATTCTTTTCCACGTTATACTCTACGGCAGTGAGGACTTAGTGTATTTCTTCTCTTGAATTTTACCTCCTTACTAAACAATGAACTTACTTGTGTTTTTTCTTGCTACTATTTGGGACAGTAAAGAAACAGAGCAGGTAGATATCTCTGCCTTGAGTTTTCTAGTTAGAAAGCATAAATGCTTGTACCAGTGTAACTCTACTGGTTTTGTGAGTATGTTGGTATAGATGTAACCATGTTGTCATGGTTTAACTTTATCTAGCAATTAAGTGCCATGCAGTTGCTTGCTCACCTTCCCCCTGCCAGTGGAGGAGGAGGAGTCAGAGGAAAAGACAAGGAAGCTCATAAAAGTTGTGATAAGAATTACTTAATAATTGTATATAAATGAAAATTATAGTGATACTAACAATACTATTACTACTACTAAGTAATTAAAGTAATAGAACATAGAACATATGATACAATAGCTCACCACCTGCCAACTGACACACAGCCAGGTTCTGAGTAGGGGGATTCTAAGCTTGAGACCCCCAGGGTGACAGCTGGGACAAAAGCCAGCCGATCCTCCAGCCCCCTAAAAAATGAACCACCCCGCCACTAACAACTGCAAGAACTAACAAAGGAGTTAACAACCCAGCTATCATGCTAGCCCAAGTCTCCAGAACAGCACCACCTACCCCCCTCAAACTCTCATGTGCACTGAGCATGAAGTACCATGGAATGATACACTCCCTAGCCAGCCTTCTGCACTGTGGAGAAAATTAACTCTTTCCTACCTGAAACCAGCACAGATGCGTAATGCATTGTAATCATTTCAGAGCAGGATGGATAAAATAAATTTTTTCCCCAAACAGTCTGATCACCCTTTGTGGTGATGTAACCTAAAGGAGTTTTAGTAAACGAACTGGAATCACCTCTCATGATTCAATGCAAGTGTGGGATAGACAACAGATTATATGTCCTCCAGGGCAGGTTAAGGTGGTGTAGATAAATAAGAGGAGCACATCATGTCAGGGGTGGTGGTGGGAATTTTCGGTTAGCTTAATGAGTAGTAATATTGACACATCAGAAACATGGTAATTGTCAGAATTTTATTTTTAAGTAATGTGAAAACAAAAGTTAAGGAAGAATATGAAGGAATTCATACTGAATTAATTTTATATATCCATGTGAGGCTGCTGTCAGATTATTTGAAAACAATGATGGTGATAGAAGCTGACATGTTGAATGACTAGGAGTCTCCCCCTCTCATTTTTTTGAATGAGAAAATAGTTTGGGAAAATAATCTGCTTCTCTGTCTAACAGAAAAGGGGGAAATAAGCAACACGGTCAAGCAGTGTCCTAGAAATGGTTGTTGTATTAAGTGGTGTAAGTTTGTGGATAAGGTTTTGATTTGGGTGTTTGAGGCAGGAGGGAAGTATGACTACCGGAACTCAAGGGAGAAGCAAATGGGGAGAGTCACGGGTCACAGTAAAGGGCAGGATGCTGGTGATTTCCACAGAAGTAATCAAAGCATGGGATGAAAACAGCTGTTGTTGGTTGAGGTTAAGTTCTGGTTTTATACACACTGAATTTAAGTAAACAATCCCCAGAGGTGCTCATCTAGAGCTTTCCTGTGGGATTGAAGAGTATCAGGGATACTGTCGTATTAGAAAGGCAGGGGAATCAACTCAGAGTGGGAAAGAACATACTGAAAAAGAGGAAGGAGAAGAGTGGGGAAGAATGGGCTAACCAACAGCACAACATGTCATAAGGGGATGGATGAGAAGCAAGAGATGACTCTTGCGTGACTCTCACCTTTATTGACTTTTTCACTGGAAGGATCATCTGTAGACCAGTCCAAGGTCTCTGAGAAACCTTGGACTAAGAGGAGATATTAGCAACACAGCCAAGTTCTTATTTTCCCTTTCTTATATTTCTTTCCTTATTTTCATTTTTATCCCCATACCTCCCTAAGAGAGAACATTTTGAGAGTAGACTGTTCTTTTAAATCTCCTTCCTTTTGAAGCATCAGCTGTAGTTTTCTTTACATGTGCATTTAAAGCAAACAGTGAGTGAGTGGAGATAGAGATGTGGTTTCTGTAGGGAGCATTTTTACATCTAGCAAGATTGAAGTTCAAGACTCATTAGTCTTAAATTTGTGGGTGTTAGATAAATTGGTTAAGCTTTGTCTCAGTGTTTGCTATTTTGGGTTTAGGTACTGGCCTGCCTGTTGAGGCTGTTTCTTTTTAACTGGAGTGGTAATAGCACTGCTGCTTTCTAACTGCCAGCGCTCATTCTGGTCTCTGTTTCTGTAGATCATGCTGTTAGCATTTATTCTCAGCTCAGTCTCTTAATGGTGTAAGTACCAGACAACTGTTAACTTCAAATGTGTTATTTTCTAGATTTGTGTAGGTTTATGGGAAGACTGGTCTTTGTGCATTGTCATAGAGCACATGCATTAAAACTGTGTTGAATGATTTTGTCCATGACATTATCAGTCTGTCTAAATTCTGATCCCTTAATGGTATTAAAATGAAAGCTGGTGGCTAGAATGGAATTAGTCCATTAATCTCACTGCTGATCTTTACTACTGAGATTTTTCCGTACTGGAAAAAGATGACTGACATGTTAAAAATCAACCTGTTGGAAAAGGTGGGTGTTTTTTTTTTTTTAGTCGCAGTGTCTTACTGCTTCACAGACTATTGCACAGAGATGTCATCTAATTCAATTTAATAGTTGTTTTGCTCTCAATAATTTGGAATTCAGTAATCTGCAGGTGAACAGGTGATTTGCTTTATTGCTAGGAAGGCATTAAATACAGACTTAATTGTTTTGTCCAGATCTTGTATTGGCTTATTGGAGAAGATTTAGAATATCCACAAGGATTTATTTTAGATTAGATTTAACACATATCATGTTGTTTTTATAGCGTACATCCAATTGTTTTCTTCTTCACTCAGAAGTGAGAATGGAGCTGTCTCTAAAAAAAACCAAACCCAAAAACCAAAACAACAAAAACCCCAAACAAATAAAAGCCCCCTCCATTGTTTGGCTGTGAGATGTAATAATGCATTTCACATATTATTGGAAGATACTGCGAACTGGAATGGGAACAGCAAAAAAAAAAAAGGGATTTTGGAAGATGCATGAATGTAATCTTCAAAATGTGTTTTAGGGCATGCAGTCTGGTAGCGCTTTTATCAATATGTGAAGGGCAAATTCCTCCAGGCAGTGTGTTTCTCCAGGAGGACCCTTCAAAGAGCGAGAAATTGGGAATGCAAAGAAACCTACCAGTGGTTTGCAGACTGTGCACAAAAAGCAGTTCCTGCATGTTATGCTTATGCTATGTTGGTTTAGATGATGCTTAATAAAAACACATTAAGAATTGGGACAAAACAACCCTCAGTATAACCTAATTATCAGTCAGAACACAGCAAACTCGTATCTTGTTCTTTTCCAGACCCTGTGATCTTCTACCCAGGGATTTAAATAACAATTGTGGTCTTGTTTTTTCAGATTCAGAAACTATCTCTGCATTGGTTCTAGTTCAATCTGCAGAAGATTTTTTTTTTTTTTAATAATTGTAGTTTTCTCTATCAGTTGAATTCAGCATATTGATCTCCTTAGATTTTCTGTGAGATGGGGATTAATTACCTTGCAGCTCTTCTATTTCAAATGAGAGAAATCTTTGTTACCTTAATGAACTGTTTGCTTTTTAGTTCAGGTGGCTTGTGGTCCTGAATTGGTTTTGTGTGTTAGACGAGGATTGTTATCCTATTACATGGTAAAAATCTAGGGGGATTTTATAGCTCTATTCCATCCAGGAAACAGTGTCTAGAATAGTACTTACAGAATATAAATTGGCATGCAAGAAGGGTTTGGGTAGCTTTAAATTATGTGGTAAAACGTGACAATCTGCTCCATCATTGATTCTCAGGCAGGTAGTGAGAAGATCTGACAGCAAGCCAAGACTTAGTGTTTAGAAATTGGCTCAAACCATGAGATTAAGCAGCAGCATTAGTCTTTTCAAGAGTAATGTGATAATGTCACGGAGGAACGGATCATACCTCAGTGGCAGATGGCGCGTGCCTGTGTGAAGTGTAATAGAGTAAAAATACATTTTAGTTTGACGTTGTATATGCCTAGTCACAATTGGTAGCTGTTGCGGTTAGTTGTTAATTTAGTATCAATTCAAACAGGAAACTTCAGCTTCCAGTAAGACACCTGTTGAATTGTTAAGCACTTACTAAAAGGTTTTAGTATCAGACATGTGCCTTGAGAGTATATCCCTATTTCAAATGAGTGCATTAAAAAAAAACCACAACCCAACATAAACTTGTGATTCTGCTTTGATCCTGCTCCATTATCTAATTCCTGTTTTGAATATGGAAGTGTGTTATTCCTCCTGGTGTCTTCCGTTGTTATTGTTTATAGAGAACACTGACGTTCAAGAATTGATCTTCATAATTTGCATATGGGTGCATTTGGGGTGAGGTTGGTGATACACTTATGACAGTGAGTTGATGTGCACATAAATAGGCAGTTGAGGCTGTAAAAAGTATCTCACGTTTTCTTTAAACCCACGCAACTAAGCAGTATTTTTATATCACTTCCTATGTTAAGAGCACAGCTGAGGTTCATTTGATTCTTAACTATGAATGTTTAGCCATTTTACATGCAAGTTCTCAGATTGCTAATTGTATCTCTAATCAAACTGGTCAGTGACGTATCCTAATTCAACTTTGTACAGCAGTGAGGAACAAAATAAATGCAGAAGGAAGGTGCATAATAGCAATTGTTAATTGGAAAGTTATGCTTGTACACATGTGGAGCAAAAATGATGTCTAAAAATAGGTTTAAGTGTTGCTTAACTAGCACCGCTCACCTCTGCCCTGGAAGGAAACAGAACTCAGGAATTTACATACTCTAACAATGACTTGGCTGGTAGAATGAGATCTATAATTAAGTATACAATTATAGCAACTGTTTGTTGTTAAGTTTCTGCTGTTTTTTAAACAGTTTTGTGCTATGAAGTTGCATTTCTGAAATATGGGAAATGCAAAACATTCATCAAGTTTCTAATACCTATTTTCTAATATTTCAGAGAGCTACTAGGTGTTTATTAGTTCTAACAATTGAGTATGTTATGTATTATTTGATAAAATCAAATACAAAGCCTGACCTGGTTAGCAGCTGAAACTGTGGTGCAGAATCTCCTGGACTAGCCAGGGGCAATAATAAGCCATAGGGACAAGAGAAATTAATGCATTTAGAGTTTCACAAACCCTCACGGAAAAACTTGCACTCTGAATTATGTCTGTGCCTAGGTTTCTGCTTCAGTGTGTATCCACAGCCTTCTGTATTTTTACCGCTCTTGGATCCAGTTTTGTGTGTAAACTGACAAAATGTCTGTCTGATAAAGGAAATCGAATCAGACTACATCTACCTGCATAGTTTTTAAATGGAAATATCCCACCTTTATTGGTCTTACTAATGGGGCATAAATAATAAGTTGTTCATCTGGAGCATTGGAAGCCTATACTTAAAGAGGACCTGAATCGCAGGTCATTTCTATTTTAGGACAGTAGTGCACACTCTGTGACAATCTTGGAGTCATTCAGATGGATGACTCATCCTGGGACCCCTTTGATTGTTTCACAAGTTGCTATTGGAAAATTCAGTGTACCGTTAAATATTGTGCCCAAAGTCTTTCCCAAAGGTTCTTATTCCCTGTACTTTCACTTTCTCTTATGCTTGCTAATCATACTCACTTTAGTATCTAGATCACTTCTATCTTCCTCACACTAAGTAGTTAACAGGTTATCTGTGTTAGTGAGTCAGCATCTACTTAATGCAGTATTTAGCCAATCACTTCTTGCTCACAGAAGTGTGGGTGTTGGGTGCCACCAGTGTTTTATACACACCCATGGCCCTATAAGACTGCACAAATAAAATGAGATGTGACCCTCCCTGAAGTATTTCAGTACCTAATAAAAGAGGTGAGCATGGTGAAGTAGAGAGGTGAGAAGGGTTTGTGATGAATCGCAGTAGGGCAAAAGAGATAAGGGTCATGATAATAGCATCATACACGTTAACCACTTACTGCATTTAGATCAGATGTGTCCTGTCTAGGAATGGTGGTATACATTCTGGTGTAGTTTAGTATGTGTGTTTGACTTAGTTTCATGTCTTAAATTACAAATCTTATAGCTGATTAAATTGGTTTATTCCGTCTCTTAAGTGTTTTTATTCTTAGTCATTTGTTTCCCATGCTTTCCACATTCCTTCCTCTTTCCCATCATCAGTCTCTCTTGTGTTGTTGTGAAAGAAGGCTGAGATCTGAGCACATTTGCTCTGACTAACAATAATAGGTCTGAAAATGCCCTGAGCACTTGGAGCTGTCACTGTCTAGGATCCATGTGCTGATGGGAAACTTAAGAATGGAGGGGGAAAAGAAAGAGTGAAAAGGAAGGGGGTCAAATAGGAGCAAAGGGTGAGGGCAGCAGATCTAAATAGATTTCTCATGGATTTGCAACCTCTCTTGTTATCCGAAGTGCTCATGTCACATTGTTTGTGTGCTAATTGGCCTCCTGATGTGACATGGGTATGCCTAGTCTTCTCTAAAGTTGTTGTCAATTTAGTAGCAGCAGTGGAAATCTTTGCAATTTCTGAAGGTTGGGTAAGAGTTGTCATAACTTGCAAAGAATGTGTTGGTGGGTTGTTTTTTGTGTTTGTTTTTTTTTTTTATTCCTAGGTTGAGTCAAGTTGGATTCTTTGTTACCACTAACAACAAAGCTTCCTCAGGCTTAACTAGACCTCGGTGTGTAGCTTGGCACAGCTACTCACTTCTAGTCAGTGAGTTAGCACAATGTCACTTAGAGAAAAGTAACTTGGTAAAGAATTGGGACAGTGCGTGGCATGCGCACTTGCTGTTCTGAGGCCTGCTGGTTTGGTGGTCCCAAAGCATTATGTCTGTGGTCAAGGTACGTGGTCCTGGAAGCTGTCTTTCCTTGATTGAAGACTTCAGGTAGCTTTTTGTTGTGCGTGGTTTGTTTCTTGGTTTTTGAAGTTCAGGTACTGCTGCATTGTGTACTTTAGAGACAAAAAGCAAATTAATGTGAAAATAGATCACTAAACCTGTTTATTTCGCGTTTAAGAAGTATTCAATGAATGCACTGTTTAAGGATGCCAGGTGTATTAATATTTTGAATGCTTGGTTTTCAAGGCCTCTAAAAATCTTAATTTTTAGGATTAAGTTGGGAGTATATAATCAGTGTAATGTCTCTATTTTCTACGTTTTCATTCCTGGCTTGGTCTCTGGTTTTTTGAGCTAATGTAATAGCATCACAGTAACAGCCAGTAAACATCAGTAGAGCATTAAGCACAATTATTTACAAGTGTATAGTAACAATCCTCCTCACATGTACTGTTCTGCTATGCAAACTTGGTTTATAGAAATCAGTAGTTTGCAAGTATATGAATACTGTATCTACTTAGGTGAATGTTTATCTCCTGTAAAGTAGAAATAATTTTCCAATTAAATAGTGATTTCACTCATTTTATTTCCATCCATCAATAAAACTCATGTTGGTTCTGTGAAGGAATTTTCCTGATACATTTATTTTCATGGTAGGAAAGGATACTGGAATTACTGAGAGATCACAGAATCACAGGATATTTTGGGCTGGAACGGACCCTAAAGACCATCTAGTTCCAACCCCCCTGCCATGAGCAGGGACACCTTCCACTAGACCAGGTTGCTCAAAGCCTCATCCAGCCTGGCCTTGAACACTTCCAGGGATGGGGCATCCACAGCTTCTCTGGGCAACCTGTTCCAGTGCCTCACCACCCTCTCCAAGAAGAACTTCTTCCTGATATCTAATCTAAACCTCCCAGCTTTCAATTTAAACCCGTTACCCCTTGTCCTGTCACTACAGGCCCTTGTAAAAAGTCCCCCCCAGCTTCCTTGTAGGCCTCTTCAGGTACTGGAAGGTGCTATAAGGTCTCCCTGGAGCCGTGAGATGAAGCATTGTATATCATAAATTCATGAATGATTGAATCAATGTGTGATTATTCAGCTTCTTTAGTAAGACTTGGCAAAAGAATATCTCAAATATCCAGTCAACGTTAATTGCTAATTTTGTAAGAGTGGAGGGCTCAGAAACATGTATCTCCATGGTTCACAAAAGCAACACATCTCAGCTTTCAGCCCTGGAATGTTTCCAGATAAGCCAACTGACCTGCTTCCTTTTGTACATACTAACATGGACCTTAGCTCAAAACTAGCTTTTGCCTTTGTTGGATCTGATGTTGAAGTTAGCCCTAATGCGGTAGTGTTGTTGGTTGGTTGGACCACATGACCTGGACATCATTCTGCAATGCTAATTACTTGGGGGAAACAGTGGAAAATAGTGCTGTGTCTTGCTGCTTTTAGGGGGAATATTGGGTTTAAGGATAATTAATAGTCAATATAATTACATATCTGCAGCAGCTAGGCCTTCTGATGGTGTTATTTATGCTTAATAACAATGTTATATTTTGTTCTTAACAGAAGAACTTTCCAGAGCATACATGCTGAGGCTATTGCTTTGAGAAACAAGCAGCTTAATAAGTGATTCCTTATAGTTTTTAAGAGTTGAGAAACTCCTCCCATCTAGTACCTGTGCATTATAACTCATTTTCACTGGTGAGATCAAACTTGGCCATATTGGTTATTTCTGCACTGATTGCAGTACCGTAAAGGGGTATTTTGACCCTCAGGCAGTTTTTCTAAATCTGGGTATGTTTATTTTGTTGCAAAAACACACTTTGCACTCAGAACACTTACACTGTGAGAGTTCTTGCAGCTGTATCCGCACAGGCGACAGAAGTAATTTGGAAATAGTTTATTTTAAAAAAACGGAGATCAAATTTGCAATCTTTGACCAAGGAAAACCAATCAACAACAAAATTTAGCAGATCTGATTTATCCACGTAGGCGCAGTTACGAATGTGTTGCCTTAACCAGCTTGTCCAAAAGCACTCTGATTGTAGCAAGCAAAGTTTCGTTTTGCTAGCCTGTAGGCATTTCATTCAGTTTTAAGATACTTAAAAATATCTCTAATGGAACTGTAGATACTCTGGCAAAACAATTAAGCTCTTGCTATACTAATTATATTTTAATATTATGTTAATCAGGAACCTGATTAACAAAGTGCTTTTTCCATTCCACTGTTGTTGATAAGCATACCCATATCCCTTGGCAGAACACTTCTCAAATCCATGTCCCCTGCAGTATACCGGTAGTGTTGCCAAATCCGGGTTATTTTGGGGCATGCTGGAAGCAAATGTGAATCTTGTGTGCTCACTGAGAATGCACCATCAGCTGTCTGCTTTGAAGGATTCTGGTTGTCAGCAGCTGTGACAGCATTGGTACTAGGAGGTAACAAATCCTCAAGTAGGTCAGTTTCATGCTGCTTAAGGTAATGTATCATAATTAACTTAAGGTAGTGTGTCATAATTAAGATAACTACTGCTCCTGAAGCTTGTCAGGTTTTTGTCAATGAGACAATTCATGCAGCAGAGATTGTTTTGTTGCCTCAATCTAAATGTCTGGCTTTGGTTCAGAAACCAAAGGAACAAGAAACAGTGAGACATGGTGGCAGCATCTGCTTGCAAGAAAAGCAAGATGCACTCTTTCTTGTTAATGGTCTCTGAATCCGTGTGTCTCCCAGGTCCTCTCCTCTCACCCCTCCCTGATCCCCAGTGTGACAATCCAAGATTAACTAAACTGTCTGTGGTCTACAGACCTTCCTGCTTTGTGCAAAATGTCTGTTTGATTTCAAAAGGTATGCTGTCTAGAGATAAATATTTTACCAGTTGTGTTTTACTTCCTCAGTCAAGATCATATATTATTCTTTTTTCAAATCTAGGTTAATAAGGCATGCACTTCTCACCTTTGCAGCAGATTGTGATTGAATAAGAATCTTGCCAGTAACCGGGGACAGTTAAACTTCTTTGTTCTTGTTGTGTGTGAAATGTGTACGTGCATCTGTATGTACTGCACTGATACTTAATAAAAATACTCTGGTTATGGATTTCCTTGTGCAGGCAAAACCTGCTTCATTGAGGGCAGTGATACACGATTGTGCGTACAGTTGCACTTCCTTGGTCAGCTTCAGAACCCCTTATCTTCCTGGTCCCTGTTCCAGAAGGGAAGATCTAACTAATCTCATTGCCCTAAAATTGTTCTTGACTTAGAAACTGGATTCAAGTACTGCAGTATGGCATCAATTTCTGCTTAATGTGTTTCTCTGCTATGGGTAATCTTGATTAATCTAAAGTCTTCTTAGCTAAACATGCTTTCTCACCTAACATCAATGGATGTTTAAGGGCAATGAAAGAAAATCTGGTTTCTGCAATACTCTCCTGGAATTATTTAAAGAAATAATTCACTGTTTTTACTGTTTCCACTGTTTAAAATGGAGGATGGTTGTCATGACCTGAAAGACTGCCAGAAATGTCTCTGAAGCAAGCAACTGTTAAGATACGTATTTTCAAGCTTTCCTTAAATGAAAAGTGTAAATGCTGTAATTTCCCCACACTTCTTTTTTATAGTTTTCTTTTTTTTTTTTTTTCCTCCAAACAGACTGGAGGAAGTAAAAACTGCTTGGGGGTTTTTCATTGTCACTCAGTGCACTGGAGTATAATTAAGTACTGTTTTCTGTTCCATTGTGTGAAAGTTTACCACTACTGTTCTGAGTGCATCAGTCTCTAAGTCCTCCAATAAGCAATGAAAAGAATGATGAGGACTTGAGGTGAAACATATTTGTGTGAAAATTTTTAGTAAGAAAGATATTTATTGAGTCAGTTGGAAGCCTTGATCACCTAAAACCAGTGGTAAGCTGGAAATGAAATACTGGGAGTTGTGAGCAGCCTCCAGGGTACAGTGAAGAGATCAGAACAGCCGCACTGGAGCAGAGCAGCAGTTCATCTGGCAAGCATTTTCTAGCAGCAGTTGGGTTATACCCAAGGAAGAGTAAGAACAGGATGAACACATGATAATTCCCCCAAATACTCTCCCTGTACTTTGAGCACTAGGTCTCTTCCACTGTGCCTATTTGTTTGGAGCAACCTGACGGATACTGAGACTCAGGTCTGATGTGGTTGATGTCATGTGCTAAAGCAAGGTTAAATAAGATTTCACGAGGTATTTTTACCTTGAGGGTACCTTATCACTGGTCATCTAAGGCATCTGTTACCTTTTCTGCAAAACAGACAGGAAAGTGGTGATCTGAGCTAGTTGAGGTCCTGGTGTGTGGCTACCTTGGTGTGCTGGTTTTATTCAGGACAGAGTTAATTTCTTCACAGTAGCTGGTATGAGGCTATGGTTTGGATTTGCACTAAGAGGAGTGTTGATAGCACTGGTGTTTTCAGTTGTTGTGAAGGAGGGTTTGTACCAATTCAAGGGCTTTTTCAGCTTCTGATACTGTGCCTGTGTAACCAACTTCTTCACTACAAGCAATGGGGGAGAGACAGACGGCAACACACACACACATGACACAATGATACAGTTCAGACAGCTGACCCAAACTGACCAAAGGGGTATTTCATTCCATAAAATGTCATGCTCTATACATAAATCAGGGGACAGCCGGAAGGGAGAGGGAGGGACGGACAGGTTATTTAGTTCGTTAGTTTGTTAGTTGGCTGGCTTTTTCAGTTGCTGTCTTGCTTGTGGGGCTTGCCTAGATTCTGCTGCAGTTGCTTTCAGGCTCTGGCAACTCTCTGGCTCTGACTCTCTTGCTGTGTGGGACCTGACTGTGCATTGGTCAGTGGGTGGTGAGCAACTGTGTAATCTGTTTTGTTTTCCAGTATTTTCATTACGTATTATTATTAGTATCTTAATTACATATTATTATTAGTGTTGTTAGTATTTTTAGCATTGTTAATAGTATTACTATTTTATTCATGTGTATACAATTATTAAATTGTTCTTATCTCAATCCACAAGTTTCCTTGTCTTTTTCCTGTCATTCTCCTTCTCCACTGGAGGGTGGGGCGCGGGAAAGAGGGAACGTGAGTGAGTGGCTGCATGGTACTTTGTTGCTAGCTGGGGTTAAACCACAGCACTTGGGTTCCTGTAAATACACTGGTCTATTTTCTTTGAGAGTTGGTTGTGCTTTCCTGCAAGCTGGAGCTGGCAGTTTGAGTGCGTGGAAGCCTGGAGGGTTCCTGCTATTGAAAGCTCATCGGTGCCTACACTTGTAGTTACAGCACAATCTTAGGGGTGTTTCTTCTGATGCAGGCTTAAGGTTCTCTGACTCAATGTCACAGTTTCAAGAGACACTAAAGTAACATTGGTTGCAGTGAGTTCATTGTTCTTGTCTGATTCTGTAACTGTAGTCTTTTGTTCAGTGTATGGCTGCTTAATGTTGAAAGCAGAATGACCTGAAATACCTAGGTGGTGGTGTGCATTCCTCCCTCCATGCAGCTCATCCTAATTGCTATATTATCTCCTCTGGATGGTTGGTATCAGATGAGTTCCTTGTGCTTGGTCTGGAAGTCTGCGAACAGTTCATGATTTGATAATGGCTCCCTACCGCTGGATTTTATTCTTCTGGGCATTTCAACAGAGGCAGCCTAACAGGTCTCAGAAATGATGCAAGAGCAGTCCCTTTTTGTTTATTGTTTTTGTGATGATTATGGGCTAGCTCTTTCTTTGATAATTTTTCACGTCTGAATGCCCTGCCTGCAGTCTTGACCTTATGCCTTTTTCTTTCAGAAGGCAGAATCACCTGACAGTCCCACTGTCAGATCCAGCTCTGCACTATCGTATTCTCTGGATTAATTCTGCTTATCCTAGCTGAGCTATTGCAAACCTGCATTGCTTCTGTTTGGGAGCTTGTGTACAGTGCATCTGAATAGCTTTTGTAAAGATTAAATAGTTTTTCAATAGGAGCAAAGTGCTGTGGGAAAGGAAAGAACCATGCAGCTATGACAGTTTGACAGACTCTCTCCTACAACCCCAGGTTTCAGAGTCTGGTTTGATCCTTGCTGTCTGTCTTGATCTTTTTAATTGTCTTGAGTGCTGCTGTTCTGTATTTCTGAGGCTGGCTAAACTGGCTAAAGGTGAGATGGTGGAACCTTGAAAGACTTGAAGCTTTAATGTAACTTCTTTTCCCTTGCTATTTGCTTGTCCTGATTGTCCTTCTATTGAGAATAAATGAACAGATTTATGCGGTAATAGTGCATTTGAGTCCATTTGGTACCATTGGCACCAGTGACTCCTAAATGAGGAATACAGGACATGTAACGTAAAAGTTGGATATAGGGCAGTCCTGCTGTGACAGTTCTGACTTCCGAAGGAGTTCATTGTACTGTGATTGTACTGCTGCTTGTTCTTACCCTAAACCAAGGAACTCTTATCTCTCCTTGAACAACTCTTATTTTAAATTGGTTTTAGGATTTTTTTGAGGACATATTTATGATGGTTTTATGATGGGATGATTCTGCTCTTTCTTGGAAAGAAATGAAGCATAGTTCCATTTATAGGTTAATCCATTGAATCAAGCTACTACCTGGACTTTCCATAACGTAAATTTTTTCCTAGGTACTACAAATTTGATGGATTACGCCCTGCCTGAGTCAAATTCTTAGCTGTTCTACATGGCTTCGTGCTCAGTTAGATGATCTGTCATAGTGACACTTAATCCCTCTGAAGATATAGTCTACATCTGTCTTGTTGGAGGCAAAATTTATCCTTTACACAGGTCCAGACATTAGAATGTGTTCAGTCGAATACCCTGAATGTTTGTGTTTGTCATGGTTTAACTCTGGCTAGCAAAATACCACAAAGACACTCTCACAGATTCCCTCTCCCCTCCTCCAGCAGAGGGGAAGAATTGGAGGAAAAAGACAAGGAAACTTGTAAAATTGACATAAGAACTATTTGCTAATTGAATCTAAATCAATATATACAAATATTAATAATAAGCAATTAAAATAATAGGAAATAAAACGTATGATACAATTACTCACCGCCTGCTGACCAGTGCACAGCCAGGTCCTGAGAAGTGAGAGTCAGAGCCAGAGAGCCTGAAAACTGCAGCCCGAGATCCAGAGGCCAAGAGCAATCACAGCAAATTTGGTGAAAACCCTATCAGTAACAGCACAACCAGGAAAACTAACATAGTCACCAACTCACGAATGAGCCAGCACAGATGTTAGCAAAGCAGCTAACAAAAGAGTTAGAGGGAGGGTTAGCAAGTGTAAGGAAGTAAAAGAGAGTAAGAGTAATGGCTCCCGGACCCCCTCCTCGCCTCTGCCCCCAGCATGACGTACTATGGAATGAAATACTCCTTTGGTCAGTTTGGGTCAGGTGCCTGAACTGTGTGTCCCCTGCACTGCCTGTAGCGAGACCGCGAGAGCTGGGAACGCAGCTGCAGGAGCATAAGCGGAGAAAGACCTTGAATTCAGTGCAGGCATTGCCCAGCGCCAGCTAAGAACTTATCAGTGCTTCTGTAAATCCAGGAACACAGCTTCATAGCAGGCCACAGTAAAGAAAAAACCAGGAAAACCATTGTTGTACTTTAATGAAGATTATGTCAGTAATCTGATATGCCTTATTAACTCTGTTGCAACTTTATTAAAATGTCCTGAATTTAATGGTATAAAAGTATATGTTCTTTTCATGTCCTGTTTATTTCTGATATAGTTTTTCTTAACTTTATTCAGAATTGTGTGCAAGAGATGTCTAATATATTTAATAATTTAATTCAGCAGTTAAAAAGGGAGTGTAAATGAAACGACTTTGTAGACAGAATGTTATAAATTAGAAGTTAAAGTACGATAAAAACCAATGTTTTGTATTGTTACACACACAAAATCTCCCTCAAAAGTATATATGTAATTTTTACTGTCTTGAAAGTATTTTAAGTTCTCCACAATCATCCAGCTACTGTTCACACACATGCACAGCTTTTCTTTTTAAAAAACAAAACCAAAACTCTGAAAGCAAAATAAATATCCAATACAATAAAATATTGTTGTGCTTGAATATGAGGGGTAGGATTGACTAAAATTTTTGTACCTTTGTGTTAAACAGAATGTTGGCTTTGGAAGCTCAGGGAAGAAGCAGCAGGGAGAAAAAAGTAACACAGTGGTAAGTATGTTATTTTTTTTCTTCTGGACCAACTGGACTGTATATTAAAACAGAAATCCTCTTCTTGATTCATATGTTGTAATAATCGCCCCCAAAGTACTTGCATTTTATCCTGCATCATCTCTCATGCTATTCTGAAGACAGGGTTTTTTTAGTTAAAAAGATCTGCTAAGAGCCAAGTGAATGATGTGTTTGCATGTAATTGGGTGCATATGTAAAAGGGGAATATATGGGACACTGAGTTGCAGGAAAATAATTCTGTTTTAAAGCTCAGGGTCCATTACTAAATGTTTTGACTTGTGGCTTTTATACTGTGTTTTTAAAATAGAAAAATAAGCATATTTTTAAAAAAACTTGGATAAAAGATGCTTGAAAAAGTATTGGATGCTTTTGGGGCCTCTTACTGTCTCTTTCTGGTTTGCTGAACTAAAGCTTAGGCAAACATTACATCATATAATTTCTTTCTTATTGGTGTATTGACATTGTTTAGCTGGAGAGCATGCTTAAGAACATAAAAAAGGGTTAAGAAGTCAGAGTTCAATTTTCTCTTCAGAGCTCTATGGGAAAGCAGCACATGTTCAGAATCAGCTTATTTCTTTATTGATGCCATCTTTTTCTGATGCCAGTGCAGATGGCACTAAGATGCTTTTGCCTCATGTTGTAAAGATTTCTAGAGGAAAGCATTTCTCATGAATAAAAAGAATGTCCAGTGAAATATTTTGTCTTAAGAGCTTCTCTATGAATTTCTGTGAAGGAGATGTTTTGGCATATGCCCTCCCTCCCTCCACCCCATGAAAAAAACACCAATAACCTATGACAGCAGCTTCCATCTGCTCTGATTTTATTAATAGTGCTGCTCAGATCGTGTAAATGCTAATAAATACTGACACTTCAGTGACTGCAATTTTGAGACTTACTATAAAATACCAGTTTAACACATAGGAAATGTTCTGCATATTTTATCTGGCATTGCTACAAACAGCCCATACTTAAGAAGACAGAAGCACATGCACATGCTCATTTTTCCCAGCCTTTTGTGTAGTCTACAAGGCTGTAGGCTTTGTGTGCTTTGGCATTCTCCACTGAGCTAAGAAACCGTGCTGTTGCCACACTGCCTCAGTGTGTGTACTGCTCCGTAAGGTTTGTTGCTTCCTATGGGAAAATGATTAGGAATGGCTCTTCCAATCACTCCCCCTATGCTGGTTCATCTCTTTTGCCTGTGTTGTTATAACTGGAGGAATTAAGACAGTATCTCTGCCTCTCTGCTTGAATAGATGTTGACAGTATGTGATACACAGCATTTACTCGTACAGTAGATCCAGGCATAATCCCTCAATGGACTAAACCCGAAGCATAAGCCGTTTAATATGGTTTTATACCTCTTCCAGAGGCTTACCATCTCTTAGTCTGGTTGCTCTGTGTATTTAATTTTCATTGTTTTCTTTGTATAGAAATTCAGGAACCTGTCCTGTTTGTTTCCATGGATCTCTTTCACAGCAACAGTGAAAGAAAATGGAGTTATTTAATATAGAAATTGGTGGATTCTGAAAGCAAAGCAGTTCTGACGTAGCTTGGTACAGCTCGCTGTACCAAATAGCTGTAATTTCTAACTGTACAGTAGCTGCAATTATTTCTACTGTACTTCTAAAAAAAAAAAAGAAAAAGCTGGGAGGGGGAGTATGGTGGCTAGTAGGGGGTGGAATTTGCATCAGTATCCTGCTGGGGTAAATATTTCATGTTCCCAGCTATGTATTAAGTTAGAAGTGACAAACACTAAAAAGGAATTCTTTAGCCATTTGAAAACATCAGTGTTGAAATACTGAAATGTCAATGTCATGGCTTTTAGAAAAGCTCATTTTTTTAATATTCCATGAAGGGTTGAGGTGTTTCTGTAATTTCTTTCGAACTTCAGTTTGACATAGTAGATATCCTTGAATTTATGTGGCTTTTTTAGATTTGGGGAGGAGAAACGGATGAGACTCATACACAGTGGGTTTAAAAATCAAGTTATTTCTCAATTTTTTCTTAGTAACACTACAGATGTGTACCAGAGAAAATGCAGTCAAGCTGAATATCTGAAATGAAGTGCAGATCTAATGCTAATCTCAGCAGCTTTGTTAATGGTATATAATGGGAGATCATTCTTCAGATGAAATATTATAGTGACACTTAACGTGGATAGTTTGACTGTCCAGATTGAAGTTAGTTTCGGGGGTTGCCTCAGAAAAAGAGCAAAAGGAAATGAGAACTAAGTGTCAACTACTTTGGCTGCAGTTGGGTAGTGACAGTGTGTTGTGTCTGTGCTACTGTGTAACTACTGTGTAGTGTTAATATTGAATATATATATATATAAAATGCCAAAATTAAAATTGTTTGGATATCTGCATATTTTAAACTTTTTTACTGTAATGGTTTGGGTATCATGCATTTAATTTTCTTTTCTGTAAACATAATCTGCAATTTTTCTTCTCTTTTTTTGCTAAGCGTGTTTCTGTAATACATGTTGCCTTAAATTACAGATCTGTATTCTCATATACCTGTTCCTTACTGTTGCCTTGGTCTAGGATTATAAGAATATTGAATATTTCTGCATTTCAGTTAGAGGCTGTACTTCAAGTAGGATATTTTATTACGGAAGTAATTGCCAAGAGTGGGTTTTTTTGCTTTTCTCAGTTTAAAAATAATACCTTTGTTCTGTTTTCACAAAGTTGATCTGGTTTTGTCACTGTTAAGCTTTTGGCATGACAAGGCCAAGTCCCGACTCCTTTGTTGTATTGCATGGTATTACAGTTACAGAAAATTTCCAAATATTTCTTTTGATATACTTAGGGTTGGTTTTATTTGTCATAATAAGAACTCTTCAGGTTTGTTTTTGCATATGCAGGTAGATAAATTTCTAAGCTGGAAAATAACTGTTGCAACAAATTATCTGATTAGATAGCCTCTAGTTTCAATAAAGCAGGAGAATGCTGCTGTTGAACCAATAAAGTGTAATGGTGTTGATGGTATCAATAACAACTAAGTAAAGAGGTTTTATAAAATAGTATGATGAACATCAGATCTTAATTGTATAAAGAATTTCTGAATATTTCACAGCGAAGTGAAATAGAAAAAGCAAATTGAAGTCTGGTTAGAATTTACTTCATAGAACACAAGAAACATAATCTAAGCAAATGTTTCCAGAATAATACACGCCTGGCATTGATGATCTGGGAGTTACCTGAAATTAAAATTGTCTTGTTGCACTGGCCCTTGAACATGGGTGTCTTTGTTTCTTTGAGTTTTGTGTTGGTTTGATTGGGGGGTTTTTGGGTTGTGGATTTTTTTTTTTTAAAAGAAAGGCATAGAGAGCTTGGAAAGTAGTTAACTCCAAGAGAAGCTTTTTAGTTTTACTACCAGCTTTGAGGTTTGTGTTTCAGCAAGCTAGGAGTTAGAGTATCACTAGCTTTGCTTATATCCTAGAAGCTGCTGAATCAGTACAAGCAAAACTGATTTCTGCATGCTTCCCTTTATTTTCTCAAAAAATGTCACAAGCATCCTTCATATTTTTGCATTTAACAATTGGTTATTTATTAACATGTTCCTCCTCCTGTTACCATTCATCATTGTTGTTTCATGAGTAATGGGTTTTGTTTGCTTAGCTCTGAATGCTGCATATGAGCAAGTACGGTGTGTTTTTTTGGTGTTCCCTGTCCGCCTGAGGACATGCAGCCATGCATTGTTTTCATATCGGGAGCAGGGGGCTCAGATTATAGCTTCACGTTAAAATGGTGAAATGGTTCCAAAATCCCTTTTGTTTCCTATCACTCGTTCTCTCCCCGAGAGTGCAGCACTGCAGTTCATTGATTGTAATGATGTAGTGTTTGCCAGTCTCATTCAGTGAAATGAATGACATAACCAATCCAGTTTCCCTTTTTCTTTTTTTTTTTTTTTTTTTAAGAAACAGGATAGCTTGGATGAGAGGGAGGGTGAGATGAAAATACCTTAACTTGGCATTGTCACCAAATGAGGCTTTGAAACCTCAACCAGTGGATGCCAGCGCTGCTTACAAAGAGGCACTCTCTTCACCTTACGGTGCTGTCTCTTCACATTTCATTTCCTTGTCAGTGGGCATCAGGTTTGAGCCATACCTTCCTAAAGAGAACAAGAAAGAGAGAAACAGACTTCCAAGCTAGGGTTTGCAAGGTGCTGGTTGCTGTCTGTTAAAATTAAGACCTTGCCATTCCTGTCCAAGAGGACCGGATTGACTTTAGGGGGAAGTCTGAACCAACACTTAGCACCCATGCCTACCCCCTTCCGGCCCCAGCTTGTTTACGTAATTTGCTGATAAGCAAGAGGTGCCAAGTCATTTCTGAGGGTAAGGAATGAAGGATAATTGTGCTCTGTACTTCATTCGCTGGGGATGTTTTGTGTTCCTTAAAGTACTAAGATGTTTACAGTTTCCCCAAATTCATGAGGACAAGTGCTGGAAGAAATTAATTTGAATTGTGCTGTGAGTTTTCATGCTACAGTGTCTTTCATCAACAAGCCAAAGAGCCTGTGTCTTGGTATCTTCTGTTGGTGTTGCTGATTTAAGAAGAGAGAAACCCTTAAACATCTCTAAAGACAGACTGATTCATGTTGTTGTCTGATATAGGAAGCTTTATTTCATACTGATTTTTTTTAATGTAGAGGAAGTAATCAATTATTTTGTGTGTAGGGTGTTGTTTGTTTGGTTTTTTTTCTTAGTGGATTAAATAAGATTTCTGAGAGGATTTTGGTTTTGCCTAAGTTTGTTTCAACCGGAGTATGTTGGGACTTCTGTCAGTTGGTGAAATAAGCCTTACTGTATTTGTCAGGTTGCATTTTAGATTACATACTCCCCAAGATAATCTTTCTCTTTCCTGTGTTTACACATCCTCAGCTCCAGAATTCTGAATTTTTTTACATAGTGGAGTGGACTAAAAAGAAAATCTGATCAGTTATCTTTGAGCCTAGTTGTTTGTGCCTTTCTGATAGCTGTTTTGCGGATGTAACTGGTAAACACCCTTTGGAGAGGCTTGAGGGGGGGAAAAAGTGCTTCCACCAGCTTAGAGCATGACCGCTCGTATCCTGTTAGGATCAGACAGGAAATTTAAGGGACTAATGGTACACAGAAACTATTGCTTTTAGAGCATATTAACAGAGATTAGAAATTAATTTACTGTGAACTTAAATTGTAACAAGCCTGAGTTTAGGATTTTCAAAGAAATGTGATAGCTGGGGGACTGTCTGTTTGGTGGTGTGTTTTTAGTGTGGTGTGTGGGTTTTGGATTTTTTTTTTTTAAAATCTCATCAAAACATGTGGGAAAACAAAATTGTCCCATGGGGTTCTAGTAGATCTGTAGAGGCTTGTTGGGCTGCTGGGATCATGGGGGTTTGCAAATCATCAGAGTTCCAGGAAAGAGGGATGGAAAGAGTGATGTTTCACTGGATGATGCTGTGTCTTCTGGGTTAATATATAGTGTAATATATATACACTGGGTTAATATAACAGTGTATCCAAGCTTGCTATCGATACTGCTTTCTTTCATTGGTCATGGTCTTTCAAACCAATGCTTTGCTTTTCTGCTTCCAGTGATTATATTCTATTCAGTAAAAATGTTTCACTGTTTTTAGACTGTATTGGGTGTGGGTGGTGAGGTTTTGATAGTGGGGAGGCTGCAGCTGTGGCTTCTGTGAGAAGATGCCAAATGTCAGGTGAGGCCAGTTTCAGCTGGCTTAAAGGTGGACCTGCTGCTGGCCGAACCTGAGTCAGTGATATCGGTAATATCTGTGTGATATCAGCTTTAAAAGTATAAAAAAACACCACACCACAGCAGCCAGAAGCGAGGAGTGAAAATATGAGAGAGAAACAACTCTGCAGACCCCCAGGTCAGTGGAGAAGGTGGGGGAGGAGATGCTCCAGGTGCCAGAGCAGAGATTCCCCTGCAGCTTGTGGTGCG
>NW_010272835.1:0-14745 GCF_000690775.1 Eurypyga helias | reverse complement strand
CCGACCCAGGGGGAGGCTGTGTGTCCCCTCCAGCCATGGAGAGTCAGGGGGAGCTGCCACCTGCAGCCTAGGGAGGACCGTACTCTGGAGCAGGAGAATGCCTGAAGGAGGCTGTGAACCCACGGGAAGCCCATGCTGCTTTGCGGGCAGGGCTTGTGACCCTGTGGTTGACCCATGTTGGAGCCAGCTGCTCCTGAAAGACTGATCCCCACTGGAAGGACTCACATCAGAGAAGTTTTTGAAGGGCTGTCCACTGTGCATGAGACCCTGTCTTGGAGCAGGGGAAGAGTGTGAGGAGGAAAGAATGTATGATCAACTGACTGTAACCCCCATTCTCTGTCCCCCTGTGCCACTCACTGGGAGGAGGCAGTCAGGAGTGATAGAGCAGCTCGATGGGCACCTGCCAACCAGTCAAGCCTAACCTACCACACAGATACAGTCCGCTGTGTTAGAGTGTAGGTCTGACAGAGTTATAGTCTTTGCTTTCCTCTATCTTCTCCAATAATTTTTTTTCCTGGATATTGATTAATTACAAGGTGTACTCCACTTGTTACTTCACTGGCTTTTGGCAAGTGTCAACCACTGCTTGTAACAGTGGAGAGCCGATGGCTATACATAAATCAGATTCTGGTAGCAGATGCTTTGTCTGTTGTTAATCAGTTGGGGAGGGAGAAACATGTACCTAAAAGTAGGGAAACCTCGATTTCAAAATGGAAGGGTTGATATAAATTATTTTATTTGATATTGTGGCCTCCTTAAACAAGTGCCATAATGCTCTTTGATCAGTTTGTCCTTGCTTATTAATTCTGAAACTTCAAAGTGCTCCAAGTCATTTGTCGTCTCAAAGGGATAGACTGTATGAACTGATATCTTTCTATCTAGTTACATAGATATAAGGCAGAAAAAATAAGATGAAACTTTGACATACGTTATATTAAATAAATTGTACAGTTTCACAGCAAAACATTTTTCAGTGGTGAACTCTTTATCTCCTACTCTTTCTGATCATACTGGTTAAGCACTACTGTTATGCCATACTTATTTACACTACCATACTTTTATCAGAAAACAATTTTTCTCACTGATTTCAGACTTCATAGAATAATTAGCCTTTACCATCACTGAACCCATAGAGGAAAACCTTTCTGCGTAGTCACTGCTACCTTCAGCATATAAGGAGGTCAGTAGATAACATTCTTTGGTCCCATTTTCTGTAGTTACTGCGGAATTTGTTTCCTCTTACTGTCATAGTTAATGTATGTGAATTAGGGAAGATTGTACTTCACTGAAATACACATCTGTGTGGTTTACACCACCCATTTTTTAGTTTACTACGGCGTCTCTGATCGTTAAGTGTGATTCTCAAATAAACTTGGAGAGGAGGTGTGAAATAAATGCTAAAAACGATTCATGGAGCAAAAAGAAACCATGAACAGAAATCTGGTGGTTTATAATTAGCAAATACATCAATTTAAACTAGGCATTTTTTAACTTTTTGGCATGATAGATTAAGTCTTCACAAATAGAACACAGCTAATTCTCCCTTATGCCTCCCAACTTCTGAGCCTTTAATGATTACAGAGCAAAACTGCTGCTTATAGAGTGGTGTTTTTCCCTTCCTGTTCCTTCAACAAGTTAAAAAAACCCCAGCTGTATGAAGATCCTAATTTTTCCTATGCTGGCTGTGAACCCTAGGGTAAACTTATGTCAAGGCTTTAATGGTTCAGAGAACAAGGGTGTTTTGTGGGATTTTATTTCCCTCTCTGCTCTGAGTTCCTCAGTAGGTCTGCCTCAAAAATTTGGAGTTCGTAAGTGGTGGAGAAAAATAAGCCATCACAGTGTTGTAGAGCATAAAATCATAGAATCACAGAACGGTTTGGGTTGGAAGGGACCTTAAAGACCATCTAGTTCCAACCCCCCTGCCATGGGCAGGGACACCTTGCACTAGACCAGGTTGCTCAAAGCCTCATCCTTCAAGGCAATTTTACATTGTTTGATTTGGTGCCTTCAGATGGTCTGATTTTGTGGTATATTATGGAATGAAGATTTCTCTGCATGCTAGACTTGATGTTTTGTGGGAAGGGACACAGTGCTATATGTCATGTTCCCTTCTACCTTCTGGGTATTTACCTGCACCATCCATGGAGAAATTCTTATTTTGAGCAGTATAACAAGAGCACGTATTCTGTGCAACATTGCGTTTTCCTGTCTTTGGTAATTTTAACGGTGGACTCTCTTCTGTATTACATCTTTCCTTTCCTCCATTACATTTTTTCTGCTTGGACAACTGCACACAAGACTGGTGCTTGGGCAGAGAGAGGAATGTGTGTGTGTCTGGGTGTCCAAGTGTACAGATATATATCTAACCGAAGAGTGGTGTGGAATACTTGTGGTGACTGTCCTACCGCACCCATTTCCTGGTATTGGCAGCCATCTCTGTAGAACACCAGTGCCAAATGATTCTTCCTATGTATGTACAAGTAAAATTTGACCAAATACAAGACAAACTTGTACTAAATCACATTGCATAGTTTTCTACATTTACTTAAATATGGGTCTCTTGGTTCATTCAGGTTTTTGAAATGTTATAATTAGATGTACACTCAAATTGTAAAATCAGTTGTTTTGGGGAAGATTGTTTATTTGATACTTAAATATGAGTTTGACTATTTTTGTCTTGACATGAGCTATGAATTTAGGTACTTCAACTGACATAACTGACTGGAGATATAACCCAAAAGTGTGATGTTGTACAGGTGTTTGTTTACTGGTCCGTGTTTACAATTCTGTGGATGCATGTGATCTTTTAAAAACCCTTCCTCCTCATTCACCCTGCCACACTCGTCCCCCCGCTACCAGAAGCTCAAGATCTCTTTTACAAAATACAGGACTAAGTTAGGAAAGTTAGGCATGTGCATTTTGCGTTGTTAGGCCTTAAGAGCTTTGTTGCTTCAGAAACTTGAGACCTGAGCAAGTAGAACTAGGTATGAAGAGAAGAGCCACCAAAAAACAGGGGGAAAACAGTGTAATGTGTGCTCTTTTTGAGGGATTTGAATGAAAGAGTATTTTACTTCGTTATTTATACGAACCATGTAGGGATCTCTTTAATGTTCTGGAAACCAAAACATAATTCTCAGAAGTTGAAATGAGTGGATGAAGCAAACTGGTTGATGGCTGCAGCTACTATGATATAGGTGTGTCTTCCCCTGCCAGACCTCTGGTAATCAGCACACATGTACAATCTCTGCTTCCAGTCTTTGTTGTTTCCAAGGCATGTGTTCTGCTTGTACGCCTGTTTGAAGAGACTGCTGTTCTTTACGGAGTGTTTTACTGCGGCTGTACAGATCTCTGAATAACAAAACGAGATGAGATTTCTTCCCGTTAAAGGCTTTTTTGTTTGTAAATGTTGCCTCTGGAGCTCCTGTTGAGTCTTCATGTGCATCCTCTGAGGCTTGGAGAAGGCATGGGTAGCTCTGACCCAGTGAGCACGTCAGCTTCATTAGCAGCTTTGGTATCTGGCTGTGGGTGGCTAGAGGATGTCATGCTGAAGCTTGTTCCTGTGGGAGCAGCAGGAGGAGGTTATGCTGCCTCATTTGCCGACTTTCCTGTTCTGTGGAAATCCCCAGCATGGAGTTTACAGTCTCTAAACTCTTTGCACTGCAGTACAGTCAAGTATCTTTATTTTTAGATCACTTTTTATTTAAATAACATGGCTAGACTTTTATGGGAAATGTTAAGTGTTCTAATGGATAATCAACATTTTAACAAAATCATAACAATGTGGAAGTAGCATTTAAAAAAAAGTCTTGACATCCCACTATTCTGATGGAGTTTTCTTCCATTCTTTTAGTGAATGGATGCAGAATCTGACTGTATCCAGCCTGAGTGGTAAGTTGTACTTCTTAGTGGAAACACTAAAGTACAGCAATCCCTAGACCTGTTGTCATATAAATTAAATATACTGTGAAGTACTTGGCAAGCTAGCTGCTCATAGAGGAAAATCCAAGTGCGTGGCTTTTTTTCCTGTCTTAGTAAGAAGAGACATCTCGTAGCCTGTGACTTCATATAGTGCAGTGGCCGTGGTATTTTATTTTCTCCCTGTGTTACTAACATACTGTCTGAAAGTTGAAGTGCAGTCTGCTAAATGTGTCTGAAAGACTCTTTTGGCACTCAGAGAATAAAGTTTCCTGACACCGATCCAGAAGTTGAAATATAATTTCTGCAATTCCAAAGAAAATTGAGATTATTAAGAAAAAAGCATATTTTAATTTGGAGTGTTGGCAGTTTGAAAATAAATACTCAGTGTTGTTTTGGAAAAGTATGTATTTTTAGACGAATTTCCTGAGGAAATGAAAGCTTACATGATTGTGTTGTCCGTCTGCACATGTTGGTCCTTCCTGAAAATTTGTTTAGTCTGTCCTCTGATTTCAGCCAAACCTAAATCTCACCTCATGTTTCAGAAGATCACTGTTTCTGAATTTTGTGAAAATTAATTGCTGAGTAGAAGAAAGAGACCTAAATGTGTTCTCTTGCTGAGGAGAAGAGAGGCTATGACATGGCTGGTGTATGCGGTCAGTAATCAGCTAGTCAGTTTGCACCATTTAGATTTGCTGTCTCCGGCTGAGTAGGAATGTTGTTCAGGCCAGAGAGAGTAGAGGGAATTGTTGAGGCAATGATGCAGTTTAAAGGGAGAAGGACCCGTTTCTGTAGAAAGGTGAAGTTTCCTTAGTTCACGTTGATGGCAAGATGTGTTGAAGTTTCCGAACTGAACGGAGTTACAAGAAGTCGGTTCTTTATCTGCACTTGGAAACCTTTCCTTTTAAACCCTAGATGGAACAGTTACAGAAACAATTGGTTTGTTTCTGTAACTTTGCTCGTTCTTTTTGTTGTATTATGTCTTTAAATGAGGGATTTGAAATTAAGGTACATGAATTAAATCTTATTCATGACAAACAAAATTAACTTTCCTATGGCTACATTTTAATGCTCTGTAGATTATGGATTTTATTATATTAAGAAAAAATATCATCCCAGTAATATCTGTAAAGGTAGGGATAATCTATGTTGTAAAAACACAATTGACACTTCAGAACTGCTACTTCAAAATTCTCAGCGATACAGGTCTGTGTTAGCAGGTGACAAGTTACATGCTGAATTTTGATTTCAGCTTCTAGGGTCTGTATGTGTTTTAACCCCATTTAATGCCACCACTGCAGATCTGTTGTGTTTGAAAGAAAATAAACAAATCCTCTCTCTCCCTTCTCTCATGTATACACCCCCAAATATGTATACACTTATTTATTTTTTTAAGTATTTAACAGTCAGTGGAAGTTTGAGAAGCTGCCCACACGAGTATTTCTGAAGTTACCTTGTTTTTTAAATTAACCAATTTCTGTTTTACAGTGCCTGAAAATGACAACAAAGCGGAACTTGTTTGTGCGGCTGGTGCCATGCCGCTGTCTGCGTGGAGAGGAGGAAACAGTCACCACGCTTGATTATTCTCACTGCAGCCTGGAACAGGTGCCTAAGGAGATTTTTACTTTTGAAAAGACCTTGGAAGAACTCTATTTAGATGCTAATCAAATTGAAGAGCTTCCAAAGGTATGTTGGGTGGTTTTCCTTCCAGTTACATTTATTAACTCTGTTACTTCATCAGCTGGTAGTGTCTGGCTTCTCACCTCAGATTTTAGGCTGTTGCTTGTCAAATATTTCTAAGTAAATGTTGGTCCCACAAGCAGCAGCACTGGTAAAGGAATGTTTATGCATTCCAACTTCACTGGTTTGCTGCATGAATTGGTATGAAACTGCTTAAGCCACTGATCCAATCCAAGAGAGGTACATAGCAGAAGAGGCAGGCCAGTTTGTTTCTGTGGCAGTGCCTGCTCAAACTGACTAACTGAATGCAACGAATTGCGGCATTATTTTGAATCCCTGATAGTGCATGAAGATTGGAAGAAACAAGGTTAATGTCTTGTTCAGAATTCTCTGCCCCTGAAAGAGGACTACAATCCAAAGTATCTATTTGCTTGAAATCCTGCTTTCTTCTTTGGTAGGTGACTGAAGAGACTTCTCAAGTATCTCAGATTACTGCAAATGCCACTTTGCTTATATCTTTATTATAGAAATTAATATTTGTCGTTTGTTCTCAGATCTGAAGACAAACTGTATGCTGAATTAGCAGTGTACTAGAGAAAAGAATGACTTTTTCTTCCAGTGAGACTTTTGAGAAGTACAGTGTGATCACTGCAGTAGACTTGTTTCCATTACTAGCCCCTATCATGGTGGAATTAAAAACTTAGTAGTTAGATGAATGACTTCATATTTAAAATTTTTGTTAGAACTGTACAAATCTTCACTGTCATTCACTTCAGCTACAGGTTTGGATTCTTTCAAAGGTGAATGAAACAAATAAGGAAATAAATTCAGGATAGTAACTTGACAGTTATCAGAAGCCCTGGATTCCAGTAAAGCTGATGTAAACCTGCTGAGTGCTTTTGAAAATCCACCCTTAAATGTTCCTGAGAAACCATCCATGAAAATCTGTATTTATGCATTGAATAGGGCTAATAAAGTATAAGAACTAGACATTTTTTCCAAGTTTCTTACAGTTTAGAACTTAGACTATTTTATTCTTGTCTCTTCCAAAGTTGATACTTCTTTCCTCTAGACTTAGTCACTTTAGATTTTAGTAGCTTGCTCTTCAAGACTCTGTATCAACCTTTGAGGGTTTTTTTCAGATGATTTCAAAACTTCACTCCTATCTCATTCTTTATTGGAGAAGAACAAAATTGAATGCTTAAAAACCAGAATAAAATACCTTTCTTAGCCAAATAAAAAAGGAAATCTTCTGAACTCTTCTTGCATTAAAATTGTTTCCCAAACTGTAAGAATTAAGTGAACATCTTCCTCCAGTCTCATAATTCTCTTAGAAAAATCCTTTCATTAATCTTAAGAGGAAGAAAAACTGTACTGCAGTGATCAAACGGGTGCATACTGGGGCTTTAGACCAGAAAAAGCAATTAGTCTGCTTTGTCTTCCTTTTCTGTTACATGCCATTAGATTTCATGAGTCAGTTGTTTTATGAAAACCAATTCTGATACATGAGCAAACTGAGAGGTGAGCACTCTACTGCTTTCCTTAGTCTAGTCTAAGATTAAATTATGCGCATGATCAGAAAGACTGCTTGAACACTTTTGTTCTTTTTTGCTTTTCTCTGCTGAACTGCAGGGATCTCTAATAGCCTACACTCGCTTCATGTTAATGTGTTTACTATAATAAGTCATACGTACAGGCTTATTTTTAAGAAGCTAAAGCTTTATTTTTTAGCTTTTGAGTCACTTTGGTCATCATATTTTACTACCCTTTGAGTTTTCAAAAAAACCCATGCATTCAAATAGTGTAAAGAAAAGAGAGATTAGGGACCACTGAAGACATAATAAAAGTGTTTTATTTAATCATTTGACAGAAATACTAATCTTAAAACTATCCATAGAAGCTCCCTATGGGAAGGCCTGTAATGTTTGAAATTATCCTAGCCGGTTTGGAGCCAGTTTTAAGCTGTGTATGCCTTTTCTCTAACCCAAGCTTTTCTTTATTTTTTTAACTCTGAAAAAGACTTCTAATTAAGTCATCTCAGACAAATGGTGCAGTGCTTACTAGACTGTCTCCAGATTTCTGAAGCCTGGTTAAGACATATCTGCTCTTCCCCTTTCCTCTTTCCGCCGGTGGTGTGCGTTCTTATCCTTGTTGTGCAGTCTGCTGCCCTTTGTGTGCCACAGCACAAATGGTTTGGGGCTGTCTTGTCAACCTAATCACTGAAGTGTCTTTTCAGTGCATGTGGCTTTTTAATTGGCTCCGATCTTTTCAGAACCCCAGCATACTTCAGAAATCGCTTCTTACAGTACAGCTCCTTAAATTAGCTTTAGTAATTCAGCACTAGTTAAGGCAGTGGAGAGATGGTGGTAGAGAATGACTTAGCTTTACGTGAAGCGCTGGTGTGCAGTCTGTTTCAAAAGTGACGAGGCATTTGAAAAGCTTTCATCTTGTGTGCTAAATTGCACCTGAAAAGCTACCCTGTTTATCCGAAGTGCCATAGTGTGCATTTGAGCTGAAAACTCCATGTAGCCGTATACTTTCCCTCTCACTTCGAACCTTGAGAGAAATTGGAATTCTGCAATAACATAGTCCTTAATTGTGTGACTTCGGTCTGGTGTTTAGTAACAGTAAGTATGACCTACTTAATCACTAAGCATGCCAACATTAAAAAAGAACAACAGCAACAAAAATAACAACTACAAAGTCAACGCTATACAAATCTTCCCTTCCCCCCCACCCCCGCACCCCTTTTTCCTTTAGAGATGTTGCAATTCCTTGTGCTGCATTTGCTTTCATCTGACTAACCAGGGAAGTTTTTAATGATTCCAAGACTCCAGATTCTAGTTTTCAAGGACAAGTTTTAAGTATATATTCTTGCTTGGTATACTGAAATAAAGGAATGGCTTCAAAACTCAAAAGCTCATCAAAGTTTTTCTTCCCATATAATATCCTAATAACTTGTAGCTCTTAAAAACCTGGAGATCAAGTAGCTTAAAGAGGTGCACATTTCTGAGGAATTGGAAACATAAGTAGGCAAGTTAAAGCTCATTCCTTCAACTGTCCATCTTGCTAATTTAAGCCTGCTTTTGTTCTGGGGTGGTATATGCAAATGAATGGGGCTTGTTCAACAGTCTGTGGTTGGAATAATGGCCTTGTAATTGAGAGGCACCAAAGAAATTTTGGTTTAAGTAGGCCCATTGCTATGTTGTCGATTGGGATAATTTCTTTAGTCATACAACACTTCCTGAGTTTGTATGATCTTTTCTCAGAATTCCTAAAGAAAAGAACATTAAGTCTAGGTGTTTAGGAGAGATCTTACCCAAAACTGTGGGCAAAGGAATTTGTAGGAAGTGTTAAGCATATCTGATGGCTTGTTGTAACCTTTTGCAGTTTTTTTGCTTTCTGATGCATTGTAAATTTAGTCAGTTTTGAATAAAACTAGTTAAAGTTTTTGTAGTCAATGACTCTAAATAGTCTGGTCTTCAAGCTGTGAGGTCAGAAGTTTAAAGAGATTAAACTCAAAAGCGATATAGAGGAAACTGAGAGAAAGTCGCTTTCACTTTTTTTCTTTGTTTCAATAGCAACTTTTTAACTGTCAGTCTCTGCACAAGCTGAGTTTGCCAGACAATGATCTAACCACATTGCCAGCATCCATTGCAAATCTCATTAATCTCAGGGAACTGGATGTCAGCAAGAATGGTAAGTCACTTCACTTATTATATTGGGGGAGCTAAAAGGCAAAACACCATTGACTGTACAAAGACACGAGTGAAAGTAGGATTTCTAGAAGCTACACAGCTAGAAAATTATAAATTACTACTCTGAATCATTGCTTAACATAAAAGATGCTCTTTCATGGTCTGCTTATGCTATTTAACTGCATAAGCATACAAACCAAATTGATTGGTTTGTATTTTGAGATTCATTACTAAAACTGAGATCGTAAAGCATCTTGTATTCTTTCAAAATGTATATGCTCAAATTTATTAATTCTAGTGGCTTTCCTCATATTTCACTATAGTGAAGCAAATATGCACAAGAATTTGTAAATTTCTTTTGGATTCTGCTGTTATTTCCTTTCATGTGAAAATGGTTTTCAGTTTATTTTAATGAGCTGTCTGAAAATTGTGGTAGGACTTAGCTGCTTTGCTGTCCTGCTCTGGGAATTGTTACCTCAGTCACATGAGGAAAAGTCAGTATGGACAATGACTGGTTCACTTGTCTGACTTGTTAAAGATCTATCATTCTGTATGAGTCAGCCATTTATAAATTATGAAATGCTGTCAGCCAAGCGTTTGTGTACATGGTGTTTATTAATGGTGCTGCTTTGGTACGCTGGCAGATCTGTGCAATGGTGAGGAAACTGAAATAACTTCTGTTGTCATCAGATTTGTGTGGCTAATTTGAGAGAAAAAAAGGTTCAATCATGCTAATTGATGTGGATATAATAGTCCTCTCTTACTAATTCAAAGCGAAGTCAGAGTACCTCTTCTTGAAATCATATTTGAAAATAAGAATTACATATATATTCTAAAGGTTTTATAATATTAAGTTCATTGTTTCATTTGAACAGCTAGCTAATTATGACTCCACAAAGTTAAGTAAGTTCTGCTTTATTAAGAAAGTATTCCAGTTGTTGAGGTGATGGCATTCTCCTTGATTGTCCATTGTAGCCCAGTCTGTACTTAAACTGTTACTTTATTATTTGTGCCTAATGAAAGCAGCATTTATTGTGATAAATCGACCTGATTGTCACTGCTCTGTTCCTGGTACAAGTGGATTAATAGTCTTTCTTAAAGAACACTGGCCTTAAACTTTCATACTGACACACAACTGAGAAAGAATCATCTTTTTGTCTGAGGCTGAACTGTTGAAAGGATTAACTGTTTGCAACAGAAGTTCTCAATGCGGAAGACTTAAAAGCAGCAAAAGGGCATTTGAGTTCTAGTGCTGGCAAATTCCTTAGCTTATGTCCGTAAATAGGCAGCTGGTCACTTACCAGCTAGAGAGTTACTTGTCCGTCCAAAATGGCATAACCTTTAGCTAAGCCTTCAGAGAGCTGCTGAAAGAGCACTTGTTCCTCTGAGGCGTATAAAGAATTTAAGGAGGCAGTAGCTGAACGCTATCCCAGCAAACTGTGAAGCTCTGTTTTCTAGGCGATGTTTTTAGCACCTTTCAGAGAAACAACAGGACACAAGCTTATTTAAACTATTGTCATGTGCCTGTTTTAAATCTTCTCAAGGTTTGGGTAACTTCTCTGCCTAGTGTTGCACATCATAACTAGTCCCGAGGTCACATGCTTGTTTACGTGGGACATCTTGTCTTCCACTATTCCTGAAAGATCTATAAAACTCAAAAACCCAAATCAGGGTCCCTGTTTGTCCCTGTTGGATGAGGTAAGAAACAGTGTTGTCTATTCTGTAATCATATGGTATTATTTGAGACTTCGGTTTTTTTGGCTGAATTGCCTTTCCCTTTCAGTTTCCCTATCCACTGTTACAACCATGGAACACTTTTCTCTTGACAACTACAAGCCTATTCCCTCTCCTTGTGTCTCTGTTTCTCTTGGTAAGAATTTACTGCTCAGTTTCCCAGTGTCCATGGTTGTTCTGATGTGTGTCTGTAATAGAGCCATAGAGGAGGGGGTTTACTCGTTTTCAAAGACTAGCAGAAGTCATCAAAATCTGTGGTTCTTCCTTTTTCTTTGTTAGATATTGAAAGAATACAGTGTGGAAGCAGTGAACTTTGTGGGAAACACAAAGGTTGCTTTTCCTTAACGTATAAAAACCATAAAATTACTGGAGACTAATCACCAATCTTAGTGCAAGATGAGGAGACTTGCCAAATTCTAAAAGAGTGTGTTTTTCAAATGTGTGTGGTTGTGGCAAGTGATAGTTCCTGTATTTTTCTTGCAGTATTGATACATCATAAGGTCTTCTGTTTCTGATGTGGATGGAGCTAAATCATAGCGTGCAGGTTGCTTTAGATCAATTATGCGTTTACTTTTATAGTTTGCATTTTAGGAGGAGAGTTAAACTTTAGTTTTCAAATACCAATGTACCTAAAATGATAGGATTTTCATTTATGTTAGTTGAGCTGTTTGTGGCATAGGCATAATCAGATGTATTAACTGATGTATTTAATTTTCTGAAGAGTTGACAGAAAAATGAAGAATGAAGCTTCAGTTTTAAAATGTGTTCAATTAGCTCATGAATTGTGGAGTCTGGCTCACAGAGGGCCACCTGTTGCACAGGAGAGCATCCAGCTTTCCAAGTAGAAGTACATATGTATGTGTGTGAATACATTATTCACGGATGCTGAAGAGGTCACAGAATTGCTAAGGTTGGAAAAGAGCTATCTGATCATCTAGTCCAACCATCAACCCGACACTGCCCTACCCACTAGACCATGTCCTCAAGCACCATGTCTACATGCTCCTTGAACACCTCCAGGGATGGTGAATCTGCCACTTCCCTGGGCAGCCTGTTTCAGTGCCTGACATTGGAACAGGTCATGGCAAAGATGCAGCCTAAAATATCAAACTGCTGCTGTATGTGCAGCAATCATGAAATAGAATTCATGTTAACTGTGCCTGTACCTTGGCAATAGGCAATAAACTCCGTATTTGGTAGCGCTTACATCAGTTGTCCTTCTATGACATTTTAACCTGATTCCCAAAGCTGTTGTGGACCCTTAATATCAGAGGTATTCCATTGTTCCTTTCCAAGTATGCTTCAGCTTTGAAGCTTTTACCTGCAGCATGATGATATCCTGGTCACAAAGCTGAAATGATAGTTGAACAAATGGTACCATAAACTGCATTACTGTACCAGAAATTACATCCTGCATTGTAGAGGTGCCCTTTTCTCCTACTGGTTTACATCCTAAAGAGAAGTTGCAGAGTATAGAATGTAAGACCTATGTAGAAAAATGAGTGTTTTATTTATGAAGCTAAAGGAAAGTTTAAATTTAAAAATTCTTTTGTGGCCAAAGGTTCTACAGGGGAAAAAGCCATCAAAACACACTCACCGGAAAACCCCCCAGAACACCACTCTTCACCTCTAAATTTGTCTCTTTTAGGGTTTATTAACATTTTAGGGACAATAGTTTTCTTGTGGCTCTGGGATGCCAGCCTTTGCCAGCACCTATGACAGTGTGGAAGACTGTCAAGGAAATATATTTTCGTCTCCTTTGAAGACAGAGAAGGCATTTATGTACAGTGTATGAAGGCATACAGAAATGCAAAAATGAGTTAGCTTTACAGGTTACTAGCATCAAGTGATCTGAAAGGCGGAAGCATTAAATGTGGTGACTGCCAGGGAAATCAGGCTTTCCTGGAGGCCTGAGAAATGGGCTTGAAGTGGCTTGTGCCTGTGGAGTTAGTTTTTTTGAGTGAGATGCTCCGTTTTTCCCTGCTTGCAGGTGGTTAAAGAAAAAGATTGAATTTTTAAGTTCTACATTATTCAAGCCTTTGGAGGTTTAGATAGCAAGATTAGCAAATAACTAGCAAAGCCAAAAGAAACATGGTGTTTTGGAAGTTGTCTCTTTAGATATTAAGGAGTGATTCTATTTCACTGCATTTTAACAGTGAATTTAAACATGTCAGTTTGTCAGTCTGTATTGCAAGGAATTTTTGTGGAAAAATACACAAACTCAACCCAAGAAAACAAATATGCACACACAGACACCCTGCTTCCAGGCATATCTGCATATAAAATTAAGTAATTTTAAAGAATTCTGTTAACAGATGCAAATTTAGATCAAATATGTTTTCTTCACTGTTTTACAATCATCTTCTGGTTTGGCAAACTAGTTTTAGTATGATGTGTGCCAGAAGTTGGGGAGTTGGAAAATGAGAATTCAGGAGAGGATCTAATCTCATCTTGCCCATCTGGTGCATTTTGGAATATGTTTTTTTCAAGGAATTGAGAATTATTCATAGTTAATAGGGAGACAGATCCAAGTTTTATTTTCTGCAGGGAGAAGTAAGAGAGGAAGATCCTGAATACAAAAATAACTTGGTGTAAATTTTCTATTTCTCTGCTTACACTGTGGGTTGGGGTGGAGAAAGGCAGGCAGGAACAGTAGTTTTATATCATCCATGACAGTGAAATAAAAGAAAAGATAATTGATCTGCTGCTGACTCCTGAGTCCGTAGCTTTACTGTAATGTATCATCACACAGAGGTCATAAATTTTTCAGAAATGTAGGCAGCTAAGTTCTCTATTCAAGTGTTTATGGTATTTTTTCTTAAATTTACTGTCTGTCTTATTAAAGATGCTGCATAGGATATGTGCCTGCAGAATAAAATGTTCTCGGTGTGTAAGAGAAGATGGAAACAGAATAGAATTTCAATGCAGTTAAGGTCTTGAATGTGAAAATCGAGTGTACATATCTGAAATTCTGTATTAAGTTTAATACAAATCTTTTCCTGGACTCAATTTTTTGTAACAAAGAAAAGGCATTGCAGAAGTAATTATGGAGTTTTTTTAGATGTGGATTTGCATGTAAGGGCAGAATTTACTTTTTTTTTTTTTTATTTTTCTGAAGGTATATGCTTTGAGTGGCAGTTGTCAGGTATCAGCCAAAAGTGACTGGATATTTGCAGCCTGGGGTGGTAGGGAGTGGGGGTAAAAAATAAAAAAGGGCAGCTTTACATGTTCATTTTACATTTTAGTTGCAGGTTATTCTGGGGACTTGACAGTACAGAGCCATGAATTACGTAGCTGAAAACTCCCTGAACCTTGGTAGTTGTCCAAGACAGCATTATATAAAAAACTGCTGCCTGCTGCTTTCCGGGTGTTCCACAATTTGCAATTTTACCCTGCCCTGGCATGTTTAGGTTTCCGTAAATTAGTGTCAAGCATGTCTTCAAGAAGCAGCCATTATTGTCTATCCTGTTTTTTTCCAGTGAAGAGGTATTCAGGAACTTGTCTTGCTATTACTCACAGTCCTTCTCCTTTACATTGTGTTAGGAACATGACTAGAGCAGGCCTAGAGATACCTTACTCTAAAACGGGAAGTTCTTCCAAAAGGTTTGATGATGAATGCTTAGAAAACTTCTGTGTCCTTGCTGGAGTATCCTAGCTGTGCGAGTATGTGTGTACAAAACAAATTTAAAAAAAGGCTGAATCAACATCCCTCCCCTGC
>NW_010272834.1:335331-356192 GCF_000690775.1 Eurypyga helias | reverse complement strand
GGGGGGTGGGACGGCGATTTCACACACTCACGCACACGCACACGCTCTCCCCAAAGGGCTGGGAGGAGGCAGGTTGGGAAGGGAGCAAAGTTCCTTGAAAACCAGTGTCCTGCTATTGATGCATCAAAGCAGTCAAGAGGGGGGGGGGAAAAAAAAAAGCAAAACCGCAGGAGAAGGAAGAAGGGATGCAAAGCCCCCCCTTCCCTCTCTTCTTCTGCAGGAGGAGGAAAAAGTCTCTCCCGACGCAGCGAGCTGCTGGGAAGCTTGGTACGAAGCAAAGTTGTGTTTCGATCGGCTCTGTTCAACCCTCCCGCTTTTCCTCTTCCAAGGTTTGCAAAGGCAAAAAAAGCGGAAAAAAAAAAAAAAAAAAAAAGCCAAAAATGGCCCAAAAAAAAAGAGTTTTCTGCAAAGTTGGAGTGTTTTGTTGCAAAGTCTGCAGAGGAGCGGTAAAAAACGGGGAAGGGGGAATAAAAAAAAAAAAAGAGAGAGGAAAAAAAAATCCACTTTGTAGATCTCCCAACACTTTTCCCCTGGAGAAGTTTCTAAAGAGACTGAATACTGCAGAACAGGCTGTCTTTTAAATAGACTGCCTCTGGCTGCCTGCCAGCCCCTCGCTGCAATTTGAGATCCCAATGACACCTCAGCTTGACTAGGTGCCAGCAGCGAGGGCCCTATCAGTGCGCACTCGAGGCGGTGGGGGTGGGGTGCGCAGCTCCTGACTTCTGGGCTTCAAACCCCGGGCGCTGATCAAGGATAATATTATGAGGAGAGACAAGGGGAGGAGGAGGGGGGAAGGGGAAACCGAGGATGGGGAGTGGGGGGGGAAAGTTCAGATCTTCACGGTTTAAGGAAAAAAAAAAAGGGAGGGGGAGTTGCACTTGGGTTGCTCCCTGGGCTGCAGGGAGTCTGGGGTCAGGGCTCTGAGTTTGGGGAGGAACGGGGGGGGGGGTTATTGACTTAGCAGGGCCTGACCCTGCACACTCTACCCTGTGCCTGGGTAGCTGGCAGGTTGGGGACCCCCAGAGCGGGGGGAGCCGGTGCACACCCCTACCCATCAGCTCCAAAGGTGAGCGCAGCAGGGAGGTGGCTGGATGCGCACCAGGGAGCCGCTCTCGCCTGCCCTGGTTTGGGAAGGAGCTTCGGTGTGTGCCAGGTGGCCAGCCCTCCTCTCCTGCCCCTCTGCCCCTGGGCCAGGGGTTAAAAGGCAGTGAAGCTTTGCCCAATGGCAGAGTGCGCCCCTGACACCCCCAAACCGTGAGAGTTAATGCAGGCGGACAGTGAGCAGGAGGGAGGGCTGGGCTGCTTGTAAGAACTGTGTTAGATTCCTCCTTGGAAAAGTTCGCTCTTGCTCAGGGCATGCCAGAAAACAAGGGGAATTTTGCCATGTGAAGTCCAATTTGCACGTTTTAGCTCATTCTTCTTCTGCCTCTTGCCCTGCACAAAGTGGGGAGGGAGAAGGAGGAGGAAAGAAAAAAAAAGCACTTTTTGCAATGCTCATCCTCTGTCCCAAACAGCTTGGGGTTTGTTGTCTTTTGTTCCACCGCTGCATTCCTAAGGGCTGCAGCTCCCCAGGCCGCGGTCCTTCGCACTTGCCTCCCTCAGCGCTCATTCATTGCTAGGAGCCGGGAAGCTGGGAGCCTGGCGAAGGGAATCTCCAGAATTGCCCTGTGGCCCGCCCAGGCAGCTGTGCGCCAGGATGTTACACCTGGAGCAGAAGGATGAGCTGAACCCAGCCGGGAGGAATGGCTGAACCAGCGGGTGGGAATTCGCTCAGGAGCACAAGCACAGGGTTATCTGCCAGGGGAGTGGGAAATTAAAAGGCATCAGCCAATTCTGGGTGAGGTTTACGTGCGATTCCAGTCAACCCCCCTTCCACATAGGCACACGCTCCTCCAAAGCCTCATATTCCCCAGGTTTCTTTTTAGATCATCTATGCAGCTGCATTGCATGGATTTTGCCACTAGAATGCACCCTTATCTATGGTAAGAGGACGGATCGTTGCTTAAAAGCATTAACTCCTTTTTCTCCAAAATTTCCACGCTTAAGGCTTTTTTGCACCTCTCAGGTGTTCCTTGTTTTACTGCCTTCCTACCCCATGTGAACTTTGTAGTAAAGATCAACTCCCTTCTGTTCTTCCCCCCTGCCCTTCAAAAAAGAAAGCCACATTTCTAAGCTTTTTAAAAATCTTTTCTTTCTACCAAGAGGTTTCCTAGAGGTTTTTATTTAATACTACCTGAATGTCTGCTTAGTTAACTGCCAGAAAATAGACACCCTTAAGGTAAGAAAAGCCTACCCATAGGATTTTATCTAGAAGTGGTTTTAAATGGTTTCTCCAGTTGACACACATGACTTTTACAGCATATTAATTGCATCCTGCTGCTGATTTTTATGAGAATCTGCCGCTGGTCTGAATGGGTGCTTTGCGGAAGATAGCAGAGAGCGAGCACAGTTCACCTGAAGATCTGGAAGCACTTTGTGAGTGGGCTTAGGGCTGGGGAGAATTTGCTTTCCTCATTCTCTCCTCCATCCCTTAAGAAGCACTGTGCCCTGTATATTATTACCGGTTACAGGGACAGCGAGAGTGTCTAGGGTGTGGAGGGGGGGTTCTCTCCCACTCCAACCTGTGAGACACGGCGTGGTGAGGCGTGTAGAGAACTGCCTCCATCCAGCCCAGCTGCAAGCCCTGGCACAGGAGGCTTGGGCACTGCTGGATCGCCATGGGGCAGAGATCCTGCAGAGTAACTCTGGGGAAGCTGCTCTAATTTAGGGCTGTCCAGGAACTTTCTCCTGGCTTTTCGGAACGGGACAAAATCCAGGTGGTGTGAAGTTGTCTAGCGGCCACCCTCATTTCACTCCTACGCTGTGCTGCGAGGACCTTCATCCACAAAAGCGTGCCTGGAAACTGAGTCACATCCTCAAGCAGAAGACTGCAAGGTTTTGGCCATGAGATGTGCCCTGATGGTGGGTTTTCTCCCACGTTAAGGAGGTAGTCTCAGCCGTAGGGATCTTGGGGCTGCCACCTGCATTGAACCACCGAGCCCAGCAGCCGGGATGGAGTTGCAGGTGAACGCCTGGTGCGTTGCCCATCTGTTGTCTTTTTGACAGCTTTTGCTGGCGTTCAGAAAAACCCCACTGCCCTGGGAAAGTGAGACAGCAACAGGGCAACGTGCAGCGTACGGCTGGTCGTGAGCCGTAGGAGAGCCTGCAGCTAACAAAGATCACATTTCTCCTGGCTTGTGCTCTTCCAGAGATCACAATCGTGTTTTATGTTTATAAGACATGCTTTCTTATTTTGGGGGAGTGAGCAGAGCACATTCAGAGGGAATCAAGGTTTCTATTAGCATCTTCTAATACACTTCATGGCTATAGGCTCCATGTGTCACATATGGCCCTTTGTTGCAAAAAGAGAAGTAATTACTTGGAAAGCAGTTACTGTTCCTTACATCTCAGATACGTCACACTTCATTACGATACTCTCAGTAATGTGCAAAAGCACTGACTTTCCTGGGTATGATAAAGAGGATGGAACATACACTTTAATCAGTTTGGGCTAATCTGTGTGTTTTGGAGGCACTTGGAACATCAAACAAGTTCAGGCAATCTAGAAAGATTAAGAGCTGGATCACGGATACATGAGTGAGATTTTTTTTTTTCTTCTCCCTCCAAAACCACTGTCCAGTTTTCTGTAGATCTGAAACTCATTAGGAAAATAATGCTTATCTAGGAGAATGGTTTTTTTGCTTTTTCATGTGCAAGTATTGTAAAACACCAAGAGGTTTTGAAATCAGGTGCCTGAAGCATTGTTATGAAAAAAAAAGGCAGTATTTCATCCTGGTAGTAAAAATCCAAGAGGGAAAAATGGCAAGTGGCAAAAGTGGATCTGATGGGGCAAGTCTGAGACAGTGGTGCAGAAAGGGAAGATGGGCAACGACAGGCAGTGCAGATATCGACAAGGTATTTCTCTTTGCACGGGGACTGGGTTGAGTGTCAGGAGTGAAATGGGATTACTCCCCAAGATAATTTGTCCTTCCCTTGGACAGTACTTTCTCACTCACGATGATAACCCCAACAAGTGTTCACAGCTTCATGCTGGAAGCCCCTTTCCCTTCTACACCCGTCCTGCAGCGGTGGGTGTAGTAGAGCTAGCGAGGGCTAGGTGGCATACTGGATACGTTGGAGAGTCACCTCCAAGGACTTCCTTCCACATCCAGCAAGGGCTAGGCTGAATGAAATTATCTCTTTGCAAGCAGATTTCTGTGTCATTAAAAAAACAAAGCAACCGATGCTTCCAGTGAAGACAGCATCAATGTTTTGCTTTCTAACATGCCTCATGGGGGTATCAATTTTAAACCGCATGTAGAAATGGAGTCTCCCCTCACCAGATCAGCGCCTGGGTGTTCTGCGGGACTGTGTTGGCTCTGTTTCACATTATCGAGGCTCGGCTGCCAAGATTTCCAGCAGTGACTGGTGACTGGGATGCCTCCATCTCCCCACGGCCCACCCAAATCAGCTTGCAAGGTGAGGGGATTCAGTAAGTGAGGGACATCAGGTCCTGAGCATCAGGAGGTCCTTGGAGTCTTTCACAAGGACCAAAGCATAAAGGCTGTACTGGATGTTTAAATGATAAAGGCAGAAATGGCTCTGGGGACAAATTCCTCTTGCCTGAGCACAGATGAAATTAGTTTCTTCTGTTAAGACAGATGTTTCATCATGAGCAGACAACAGAGATTCCCCTTCGCACCTTCCCGGATGGAGCAGAGAGCAGAGGTCATTGCGTTGCTGGTGGCTCTCGAAGGGACTGAGAGCAGCCCCTGAGCATGGGGCAAGTGGCTCGGTGTCCTTCCCAGCACCGAGCGGGTGCTGCAACTCTCCTGCCCCCTGGCCACGCGTGCCACGGGCAGGGGTCTGTGTCTGGGGTCGTGCTTCCCTGGGGCATTGGGAGAGTGCAGTCCGGCTCTGGGGAGGAGGCTGGCCCTCTTCCAGACACGCTGGATGACTGGGGATGAGTTGCAAAAGCAGCTTCGGTTTCCCCTTTCTGCGCAATGGGGCTGATGAGGCTTCTGTGTCTCGGAGGGGACGGGGTGGGTTTAAAGGGCTGTCTTTGAAAGCGGTGATCTTCTTGTCGAGGCGCTCTGCAAGCTGGAAATATCCCTGTGATTCACTCGCTTTCCACCTCCACCTTCCCCCGCTCTGTGCTGCCCACATTCTTTTTTTGTTATTAATTGTTTTAGATTCAGACAATGCCTCTCCTTTGGCCTCAGGCAGATGCACTGGCTGAATCACTAAAAGACTTTAACACACATCTGCTGAGGCAGCAAAAAGCAGTATCTCTCTTTTTTTCTCTCTCTCTTTCTCTGCCTCTCCAGTATCACAGTCAAAAGGTGACTGAGACACAAAGTAGATCTGGAATTGGCTGAAAAGGGAAAGTGCTCCCAGCTGAAGTGGAGAAAACACCTGCATCTAATAAAAACAAATGAGAAACACCATCAATAACCAGAAGAAAAAATGGTATAAATAGAAGGAAGAGTGTAAATTCAGATGGTCTCTGGGAAACTTGAACAGATGCCCCAGCCTGCTGACTTCTGGAGGTATTGTCTAATTATTTACCTTGTAGTGCAATAAAATACAGGGGATTGTAGTGTCTCTTTGGCATAGACTAAGGAACTTCAGAAATCTTGTTGTGCAGGTGGATGCCATGGTGATGGGTGACCCAGAAATACAATAGGTTCTTGCTGTGTTGGGAGAAAGGCATCTCCTGGAAGGAGTAGTTGTCCTTAGAATGATGTTTCTTTTTGCCCTTGTAAGGTTTGTCAGGCTCTGCTGTGAGCATTAGGATGATGGTTTAGGTAGAAAATATGCTTGGAGTTGATTGAGAATTCAGAGGTGCCTTACAGGGTGTGCTGAGTGTGATGTGGGATGCTCTGTGATCATGTACCTGCTGCCTGGCCCCATGAACGGGCAGTAAGCAGTGCTTTACCATGAGGACATGACTCCTGACTGTGACCATCATGTCCTTCCAAGCCTGCTGTGCACATTCATTCCTAAACCTTTGCATAGTGCCTGAGGAGCTGGTGTGAAAATAACCTCTTGGGCCATACTGATTTTATTTTTTCTTGTTTCATATTTCAACCACTCTGGATTTCCACCTGCTCTGTGCATGAGCCAAAATGGATTTGGACTTTTCATCTCCTTCTGCAGTGCCATGTGTCTGGAAATGTTCTTGTCTGAATCGATATCACCACCAGGAACACACCAAAACGCCTCTCCCAAGGTCAGGGAGGTGTAATTTTTGTGGGGAGCCCCATGGGTAGGTGTCTGCTCCATTGGCAGGAGTGGGTAGAGATGGTTTGGAGGCTTTGTAGAGATGAGGAGACCTCTACAGCCTGACTCAGAAGAGCGCGCAGACAACAGGATGTCTATTCTGCTGAGGTGCTGCAGAAGTCTCTAGAGACATGCAGACTACTCTGGAATGTGGGGATGGGTAGAATTGGCAATTTCCATTGATAGCCCTTTTGACTACAGAAAACCATTTCCTTTCTTCTTCCTTTTGACTATCACACCTCAATTTCTTGCAGAGCTTTCTGCAGGTGGGCTGCCTATGTACAGCCTCCTTCATTAAATACCCATGAGTAGAGCAGTCATATCACTCGAAGGACAATTAAAATCATCACCAATCTAATTCAGGCTGCAGCTTAGACCCTTAGCTTCTCCATTGTGAAAGGAAAATATCCTGTCTCCATCCTGTCCCAACCACATGCATGGTGCCCCATGCCTGAAGGTCTGCAGAGCGCTGTAAGGTCAGGAATGCGTGTAGCGTTTCAGGGTCCTGCTGAGACACGGGGGACAAGAACTTCTGTGACGGGGACACAGGCTCATGCAAGACTGGATGGAGACGGACCCAAACCAGAGGGGCCCTCAAACACTGCTTGGATACATCCTCTTCTTTGCCGCCAGTAACTGGCCTGGATGTGGGCTCATGATTATATCTCTGAAGTAATTCCCTGGACTTCCCCTTACCCCCACTCTATAATTATTCATAGTTATTTTCTAATGGCTGTCCTGCCACTTGTTTTCTTTCTGGCTTTCTTCTTCTTCTGAGTAATGAAAACACATCAGTGGCCTTTCTCCAAGAACAGTTATTAAAGCAATCACCCCTGTCTGTCCCCCCCACCCCTCGTTTAAAGCCTATCAAGCTCCATTGGATTTGTGGCCAGAGTTTGCATCAAATTACTATTTTGGGGTTGCCAAAAAAAGCACAATCAGAAAGTTTGGAGGGGAGGGGGGTAGAAGAAGAGAGAGAAAGTTATAATCTTCCCAGATCACTATTAATTACGTTTACAATAATTACACTGTTACGGACAGTTACGCTGCTGACAAGCAGGGGGATCAGCTCTTGCAGGGGAACCTGTGCACACATTTTGGTCTTTGCTTTTCCTCTAGAACCAGTCCTTCATGACTTGCAGCTGCTGCTGGGTCACCTCCATCTCCAGTGTGCTGGATAGGACAATATGCAATTGCAGGGAGGGCAGATGGCTTCACCCCCTTGATAGCAGGGCTTGCTCCCATGACTGGGTCCTAGCTTGGCTTGCCAATTTGCTGTC
The DNA here is from genome assembly GCF_000690775.1 of Eurypyga helias. Lineage (NCBI taxonomy): Eukaryota > Metazoa > Chordata > Aves > Eurypygiformes > Eurypygidae > Eurypyga > Eurypyga helias. The sequence continues at coordinate 348,591 of NW_010272834.1, read as the reverse complement.
TCCTTTGAGGCTGAATTTCAGTGCCATGTTTCATTAACTCATTCCCCTGACAGTCCAGGGCACGGCAGAGGCTGGGTGCAGGATGCAGGACTGAGGGTGACTGTCTAAAGCTGTTACTCAAGGCAAAGAAGAATTAAGGGATGCCGTCTCCTGGTTCTGGGCTGAGCTGCACCTCATTCAGATCTCCCTGGAAAATGCCCTTGCATGGATGGGTCTAATGGAGAAACACTGATTCAGAGCAGCCCCTGCGAGTCAGACCATTCCTGATTTATCCAGAGGGGTGTAGCAATTAGGAAAGAGAGGAGAGATGTCAAATTGCATGTGTCTCTCCTCCAACCAGCCCCTTCTCCTGGTGCCTCTTTTCTTTCCAAGGACACTGTCCTCCCCAGTCTCCTGCAGTGCTGAGATCCCTGATAAATCTCTCCCCTGCACCATGGCTGAAGTGATTATCTCCTCCCATTGCCTGTTCTTGACATTCCCTGCTTGAAACTCCCTCTCCTATCCTAAGGCAGAGGTATAGGGACCCAAGTACTCATCAGAAGCAAAACCTCAAAGGCATTAAAATAACACGTTTTGTCATTGACCCAGTTATCTGCATTTTCAGAGCTGTCTCACTTCAGACCCATCAAAATCTTTGGATCCCACATATTCTCACCTGTAATGTGATATATATTTTATGCCTTATACCAAATGCCCTCCCTAAAACAGCATATCATGCAGACCACTCAGTGAAGAGCCGAACACCCACTTACCAGTGGGGAAACATTTTTATACAACATCCACTTCATCTCCAGCCTGTGAATCCTGATCCTCAAGGGTAAGCTAAAATAATACTGACTCTTGAACTAAAATTCATAACTCTCCTGGCTGTGACAAATCAAAGCCTCAACAAGAGATACTTGTTTTATGGCATATTACAGCCTCCCTTACAATTTACCCATCCCGCAGGATCCTAAAGGCAATAATTATCCATCTGTCTGTCCGTCCAGAACCAACAGGCTTCCCGCTTCCCCTTTTCCATCATTCTCCTCTACTCTCCAGCTGCTGTCTCCCTTAACACAGTCATCCCTGCAGAGAGGCAAGGGTGGTGTTTGTAAGCCGGGGGCAGATCTCGCTTGGCACTCCTGGCAAATGGCTTGCAAGCAGGGCCCACCCCTTGTTGTCCTGCTTGTGCAGTAATAGCAAAAGCACGTCAAGGAAGAGCTGTGCTACCAGCCTGCTGCCCTAACTCCCTTGGCCTTGTTGGTGAGGAGAGGCATTTTCACCCTGTGAATAAGACATCCTTTCCCTTGAACTTTGTTTTCCCTAGGAAGCATCCTGCCTCCTGTTTCTGCTCTCATGGCAGAGTGGAGCATCACTCATGGATGACTGAGCAAGAGTCCTTGTCACCATCTGATGAATAACCCTGGGACACACTGGTCCATAGAGTTGAGACTGGCCCATAAAACCTATCATTGTTTCACTGAATATTAAAAGAAATAATAAAAAAGTGGTATTAAAGCATATGCATAATAGAAGTAGTTGAAATGAGATCAGATGCAATCCAGGAGACGGTGAGGGAAAACGGAGTCTGTGCCCAGTACAGAAATAGTGGGGCATTAAACGTGCAACTGTCTCTTGGGCTCCCAGACTCAGAGCACACATCAAAGGCCTGAACTTTGTCCAAACCATCCTTTCTTTTTTTTCTTCCTTGCTCCCCCTTTTTTTCTTTTTTTTTGAGGGGGGAATTTCCACAGCCTCATATGAACCAAGTTTCACAACCTGGGGCAGGCGCATAGCTTTCTCTGGACTCTTTCTATTTTCCTTTCACAGCCATGCCATGGTAGGCTGAGAGAGAGAGGGAATGGCAGACCCACTTGTACCTTACATTGGTGCTGACTGCACGGAAAAACCATCAGGAGGTTGAGCAGAGTACAGGAGGCAGCACCCTCATGGGTCTGTGTTGGGAAACGGTTATGATTCTTGTGCTTTTGCAGCCTGGGGAAACATAAGTGACTCAACACGCTCGTGCCGGTGGGTGACATCTTTGTGCTGTGATGCACATCACGGCATCAGGAATTAATTCACTATTCCCTCCGTGCGTCAGGTTGACAGGAACTCATTCAGACCGGCGGCGTGCTCCGGCCCGCGTGATGTTGCATCTTTGAAGGCACTTCTTGCAATGGTCTCAGAAAGATGACAGCCAGTCTCATGCTGCTTGGCAAGAGGAGGGTAACGGGAACAGGGCAAGGAAATTGAGCCCATCTATGAGAGGAAATTCCAGAAGAGCTTCCCTAAAGCTGTGGGACTCACATTCCACTGGGATCAATGGACTTTTGGTCACCAACCCTCTCTCTGGAGCAAGTCTGGTGTAAATGATGCCTTAAGACATTGGGCTTCCTCTAGGGCACTTAACTTTAACATTTCAGTTGGGAGCTTAGGGTTGAACCAGTGTGTGAAAAATGGTCAACAGAGGTTAAGGGCTCAAGAGAAACGTGAACCAACTTGACAGGCTAGACTTAGAGGACATAGTGCCACAAAGACCAGGCAATTTACAACAGAGTTAGGAAGAAGATCAGGGATCTCCCTCTCTGGCAGCGTAAGAAAGCTGGAGAGCCCTTTCTTGGTGTTGAAATGTCACATCAGGAAGCAGCACAGTAAACAAGTATCCTGGCAATAATGCCAACTCTGCCAACATTCACATACCAGTGATGGATCCTTCCTCAGGACAAGAACTTCATCTGTGAAAAAAGCCTGTGCACAAATTTAGGCCAAAGGAAAAAATCATGCCTCCCACTTTCCTTTATTTTTATGGCCCATTTGCACTCTTTTTCCTGAGTTTTCAGCAGCCTCTTCCATCTTCCTGCAGAAATCCCTCAGGACAGCTTGATCCAATATAAACTTTACTGTAGCAGCTTTCCCAGGTGACTGGCTCCTGTAGCTATTCTCTCCACTCTAGCTCTGCCTAAATCCACTAGTTGCCAGCTCCTTGATGCTTTTCTGAGGTCTCCAAGCCTGTGAATAGCATGTTGCCTGATTTCCCATCTTTTCCTTGAAAACCTTCTTGACTGCCTCATAAAGTCTCATCTTTTCAAAGAGCAGGCAAAGTTTTCAGACCCTGTACTATATGTGTCATTGTCCACTGAATCCTTCCTGAATCTGAACATATTCCAAGTGCAGCAGTGCAGGATGTTAGAGGGGTCACAGTGACAGTCCCGTAAGACCTTAATCTCCACCTTTCCACCATCTCATCCTCAACATCTCTCACATTCTTTCAAGTCCATGTAGTAGCCTGTACACGCTAACTAGCTACGCTTGCAGACTCTATCCCACCTCTCTTTACGCTTCTGAAAGTTGATGGTCTGGTTGAAGGTAGTCATTGAGCTCTTTCATGGTTAAAGGTAAGTGCGAGGCATTGGAGATGTTCCTAGGTCTGAGAGTTTTGGTGGATGTCGTTGGAATCCTGTCCTTCCCACGGTCACTTGACTGAGCGGACACTGCTTCAGTGCTTGCAGGTCTATTGTCTTCAGTCCTTCCTCCAAAACAGCCTGGCTTTCATGCCTTGGACTCCGCTGCTTTTCCAGCAGGTTCAGGAGCCCTTTGGCTGACGGCCGTGCAGCTTCCAGAATCAGGCAGGGGCGGATGGCTGCAGTCACCCTGGTACAGCTGCAGCCTGCACGGGATGTCTTAGGCTCAGTCATGCCTGCATCCGTTCCAGCTGGTGGATGAGCCAGAAAGGCTGCTCTTTTAGCTGAAAGGGTAGCTGGAGAGTGGCCTTCGACAAAGTTTGGACTCAAGACTTTGTTCCTGGGGCTGCCTGGACACAGTTTTAACTGAGCATAATGTATGTGGCTTCTGAGTTACCCTCCCTAATCTTTTTCCCCTCTACCATAACTAGTTTCCATAAGCATTGTGAGGCCAGCTCTGTAAAAAACCCAACCCCAAACCAAAAGGAAAAAAAAAAAAGCCTCTGTTGAGGAAAAAGATTAGTTAAGTGACTACATTTCCTGTACATCAAATGACTGAAGACATACAGGTTTCCCAGTTTCCAGGGCACCGTAAAATGAAACACAATAGGAAGGGTGAATGAGATTAATGGGAAAAACGTCATGGTCTGCTCTCAGCCAGAGCAGTCACACCAAAAGTGATGGGACCACGTCAGTGGAGGTATGAGCAGGATTTGGCCTTGAATCTGTTAAATGAGGACATTACCAGCGTACCAGATTACACAGCCCAGTTCTCTGAAACAAATCCTGCTAAAGCAGAAAGGATTTGTCAGGAGGCTGTAAGGTCAGGAAAGCAAGATTATTGGTTTAGCAGCCTTCTGCTGCGCTGGGGACCCCAGGCAATGGCAAGCACGGCTCTGCCCAGCGTTTCACATCTTTTGCTTTGTCATTTAAAAACTTGTGAAAAGGAGAATGAGACATTCTCCTTTCTTTCTCTTCTATATTTGCACAGTTGGAGTAATTCTTACCCTGTGCTTTTTTTTTTTCCTCCCTCAGAAAACAAGTGCCTCAATGCCCTTATTTTCTAAATAAACTGAACATGCCCACACAAGTGCACCCACGAATATTAACAGCCCAGAGCGCATGACCACAACAACGAACCATTTTGTAGCACAGTCTTCATGAATATCCTGTTCAGGCCAGCCGAGCCCCCTGTTCATAAACAGCTCTATAGTTTCTGTTAACCAGCAGCCCTCCAGTAATGATCCGTTCTGTTCAGCCCCGTACCCTTCGGTGACCTCCCAATAAAAGACCCCACTATCGCTGAGCAACTTGGTGACAATTAATCAATGTAGCTCAGGGCTTGCAAATTACTTTCACCTTTGCCAGCCATTGCTTTCGAGTGACCCTACAATAACAAATCGAGATGCACTGCTGGCAAAATAGTCAGATTTTTTCTTTTTTAGAGATTTTTGAGATCAAAACTTAGGGCCGGAACTTTGCTTAACATGAGCACAAACGAATAGGAATTTGAGGGAAACTCTCCAGTTTAATTTATACTTTTTCAATAGCACAAACTATGAATTCTTTACGCAGAAGGGGGTGAGGCAGTGGAACAGGTTGCCTAGACAAGTTGTGGATGCCCCATTCCTGGAAGCATCCAAGACTGGTCTGGATGAGGCTTTGAGCAACCTGGTCTAGTGGAAGGTGTCCCTGTCCATGGCAGGGGGTTTGGAACTAGATGAGCTTTAAGATCTCTTCCAACCCAAACCATTCTGTGAATCTGTGGTTCTAAGGAACATCCAATGTCAGTCTGGAGAATCCAAGTCCTGTGGCACGGCACAGATCACATCTATGGGACTTTTATTCTGCCCCCCCTAACCCAAACAGGAGACTGTCACCCATCGTGTGCCTGGGCACATTTCTTGCCTGTGTGATATCCATCCCAAGGCTTAGAAGATGCTGTGACAGCTGTGACAAGGAGTGTGTTAGCAGTTACATAGTGCAGACAGTCACGAGTCCCAGTCCTCTTTAACTTGCTTGTGCAACTCCAGCCACAGCCTCTGCTTTGTGACCCCCTCCGCCCCCTTCTTGGGTGGATTTGCTGGTGGCTAATGCTGCGGATGAGTCACCTTTTCCTATAGTGGGTACTTAATTTCCAGAGCTCTCCTTTATCTGGTTGCCAGCTTTCATAAAAACTGCAGAAATGTTACATCTTGGAGGACCCCGCAGTGCTGTCAGATTGGGTTGAAATGGACCAGTGGGTTGAAAAGCTATTGCAAAGTCACAGCGACACAGAAATGCTGGTACCCCTAAGCATAAATATGACCGAAAACTGTTCAGTTCGCAGTGTCTGGTGTCACAGCATTGTGGTGGCGTTTTCACTGTGTCCTTTGTAAGCCTCTGCTAAAGTCACAGTCTGGAATTTGTCCTATTTCACCTTGTTTTAGCACCTGGGGTTGAAATGAATTTTAAAACCAGAGGGAAGCACAAAGAGCTGGCACACAGTGGGGTCCTGGCTCTGATCTCTCCAGAGCCACTGACTCACTCTGTGATCTTCAGCAAAGCTGTTGACCTGTCTGTGCTTTGTGCTACACAGCTGGAAAATGGAGTAAAAAAATAAAACAGTGGGAACTTCACTCAAAAGAGCAGATGCAAAGATTTTCTAGATAAACAAATCACCCAAACCCTGCCACTACAGCCCCCCACCCCCCCACCCCGCCCGATCCTCCTCTTTTTTTTGCACCTTATAGTTTCAAGCAAGAAGCAGTTGAAAGTGGAAAGGCTGGGGCTGTGTTTTCTTACATGTTCTGGATCCTCCTTTAACTGTGAAAATGTTCAAAGTGAAAACTTGACCTGGCAGCAGTTTCTGAATGACCTTGCTTTGGCTGTGAAATCCACTTCAGCTTTGCAGGAGCAGATTTTTATAGTCTTCTCTGGTAGAGGAACAAAAAGATTTTTTTTTATTATTATTATTATTTTTCTTCAAGAGGAAACTTTATACAGACTGTGTGTTATGCTTTCTCCCAGCGCTCAAGGTCAAATCAGCAGTTCTCTTCTCACTGTTCCCCACTCACTTCATATCACCCAAAAAAATAAATCCCTTCCCCGCTCTCTCACTGCAGACGCTCCACAGCAGCAGAGAGGAAGGACAGCAAGCGCAGGCAGACAGCGTGACATTTCTGCCATTGCAGCCACACACAGTAAAGCCTCACGTCTAGGCAATGTGATCTTGTAGCTTAAAGTTGCTAATTATAATTGCTTAATGGAAGTGTGACAAATGCTACCTCCTAATTCAAAGGAGTAGTGATTCATGGGAAACCTGAGCTATCCAGGACTCAGAGTTCCTTATACTACAAGTTATGGCACTGGAGATAAACACCTCTGGTGGATTAACTTCAAGCTGTAACTCAGAAGTGTCCAAAGACACCAGTGGTGAAGATTTGATAACAACTGCTCTCCAGCTCAGCAGTGCAGGATCAGAAGCTGTGGCTGAACATCTGGGGCTCAGCTGGAGCTACCTTGATCCTCATCAAGCACCCTATGCCCGAAGTCCTCTGCTGAACACTGCACTAACTGGCTGCAGGCCGTTTTTGCCAGGGTACCAACCATGTACTGGTTGAGAAAGAGCATTTATGCTTGCTGGAAAGGCTTGGCTGTGCGTGGCAGTCGTTGTTTGCATGTGCAGCCAATATGCTTCGTACCTTGGCAAGACCCACAAGTGCACGCAGCACAGGGCTTTAGGATTTATGTGCCTGCATACAAAGTTGAGCCTTAGGTGACAACTAATTCTGAATGATGTGTTAAGAAAAACAACAGATAAGCAATAAGGGCTAATCCTAAAATGAAAAAATGCTTTTTTGGTTTTTTTGGTCTCCTGGTCTGACCCATGGAAAGGAAAGGAAAGCCTGGTCTCTGACACTGACTTTGCCCCTGGCCATAGGCGAGTCTTAGCTTCAACTTCTTAGCCTTGTATACTGGGCATAATAAACATTTCCTTTTAGTTGGCCAGCTCATACCTGTGTTTCTTAGGCTTGGACTGGGGAATAGCATGTCCCAGGGCCATTCCCAATAAGTATTGTGGAGGTGGCTACCGCAGCATGGAGGAGGGAAGGAAAGGGAATTTAGTTATGAGCCAAGCTGAGCTGACTTGTGCCAGCAGACTCCAGAGTACATTCCCTGATCTCTTAGTTACAAAGATATATATATGGCCAAGATTTCCAAAATTGTAAATGAGACATCACATCATCAGGGTTGAGAGAGTAACACACACCAAGGCAAGGGAGACAGGCCAAGGACATATTACAGTATTATCTTATTATTCCTTTACACTCTCTTTCAATCAAACTGTGTTCCCCATCCGGCATTTTGCACGTGATTATGGGCTCTTTGGGGGCAGAGACCATCTTTTAGCTGCATTCGTGCAGCCGCTGAAACAATGAGGTCATGTCCTTGATGAGGATTTCCACACACTGGGGATGCTCACGGGAAGGGCAAGGAACCCTCCCCTGCTGTGATGCTACTCGACAGCAGAGTTGAAGGTCTATTTGCTAGTCTCATTCGTTCCAAGTTGGCAGGGGTTTGGTCATGGTCATCTAAGGAATACCTGCATGATATTTTGCAATCAGATGGTTCATTCCTAAGCCGAAGGTGTTCCTACATTGGGAAATGCTCACCAATAGCCTCACCTGCATAAGAATTGTCTCTGTCACCAGAAAGCTTTGTGCCTACATGTAAATGAACTGTGAAGTCTAGGGAATATTGTCAAAAGTCTCTTTAAGGCAATTTTTATTAGGTGTTGCATGTCCTAGTTGAGGGTTGTTTTCCCTCTTAAAGGCTAATGTAGGAAAGAATCACACTATCAGCTCAGCCCTCCCATGAACAGCCATCAGACTGTGTCCACAAGGAGAACAGAGGTGGTGGGATGAGCCATGCTAGATTACAGAGTGTGGCCAGCTGTGCTGAGGAGTTTGTGAAGCCTTTTCCTTGCTATAAGTTTGACACGTGTGAGGGGAGTGCTGTAGCTGATCCTTCGGCGGAGATGGAGCTCGCCACTGCTTCGAAATCTTCTCCTCCTCCTCCCTGCTCCATTGCTGTGACATTGATAGCTTTTAGGGCACTCTCTTTGCTCTTCCCACACTTCCAAGAGAGCTCTTCTTCTGCAACGTCTCCAATGTCCACACTTTCTGTCCATCTGGATGATGTACTTACAGCTTTTCCTTCTGACTACTGTTCGCCCCATCACTGTTCTCCCAGCTGCCTCAACCAGAGACGCTGAGGTGGGTTAGGGGAGGGAGGGAAGCAGAGCAGGGAGACAGGAGTTGTAGTGTCCTGAAACGCACCCAGAAGGAGTCAAATCTCTGTGTATACCATCCTGGCCCATGCTTTACAGCCATGGGCAGATGGTGGTGGTGAAGTGCCTACTGGGAGGCATAACAGAACAGTGTGTGGATTTTACATAGCTCTGAGAACAGGGTGATAAAATGTCTCATTACGCACTGGCCTGTGGCACATGCTGAGTTTATTCACCCCCTGGTACTCAGGGATTTGACAGAGGTGGTGAGCTGGTAGGAGAAACATAGACATCCCTACTCTAAATCCACTTTCATCCTTGTTCTGGGGATTGGAGACTTGTTGGGTCACATTTCTGTACACCCTGTGTAACCCTGCTGATACAGTAAGATCCTTGAAAAGCCACCAGTGTGTTTGACTGCGCAGCTACAGACCACCCGGCCGGCTGCACAGATCAAGGCATTCATGAGAGCCTCGTCCACCAGACTTTCAGTTCTGCCTGGTAACTTCTTACAAAACCCCCTGAAATCAAAGAGAAAGAAATCAGGCAGCCCCTGCCCAGGACAAGCCCCAGTGACTAGATAAAAAGGACCAATCCCCAATTAGCAGACAGTGCAGAGCCATCTGTGTTTATACATAATCCGCTGGATGAGGACCATGTGAGGGAAGGAGAACCTGGTGTCAGCTTCTTGTGAAACCTACTGCGATGGCAGGACAGCAGGAAAAACTGGAATGCTTACGGCAGGATGAGGGTGGCCAGTCCCATGTGGGCAACATCACGTCAGGCAAAGCAGGAAGGAGGGTGTGCGGAAATTTAGGAGATTTATCTGTGCGGTCATGATTATGGTCAGGATATTTGCTCAGCTGAGAACTGGAGAAGCTGTCACATTTGTTACATCCCAGGTGGCCAGGATAGGAGAGTGGGGAATGGGAAGTCCATTGAAACTATAGAAGATGGTAATTCTCAGAGTTATATCCAGGAGGGAGCAGATGGGGGTAATCTCCATCCTGAGCAGTCCTGCAGTTCAGTGCTTCTCTTTTCCTTCCCCTGGGGAAAGGAAAACCTGGTTGAAAGGGGATTTGGCTTCTGTTTTGGACAGAGTTAGCTATTTCACCTGCTTTATCTAAACCAGTCCACATTTTGCACAGTCCTCTCCTGCAGCAGCATTTCCACATCACTAATCACATATTTGTTTTGGTTTTTGTTGTTGTTGCACGGATTTGAACTGTTTCTGCTTTTCCCAGAGGGAGAAATAAATGCATACTATTATATTGACGAAGAGGTGAGGTTTGCACTGCATCCAGATGTGCCTGGTAGACAGTTGTACAGTGTGTTATGTTTCTGTCTTGCAATATCTCTCAGGTTTTGACCCCAGTGGTGGAAAGCAGAGCTCCTCGGCAAACAGCACACTTAGAAGGACAGGGAGAGAGCAGCAACCTTAGAAAATGCTGCTTTCCTCTATCAAGTGCTGGGTGATCGCATGAGACAACCCCAGATTTTGATATTTTTGCTTTCCAGTAGTGCCTGGAGTTTTGGTCCATTGGAGCGATCTGCACTCACACGGATTTTGGTGCTGGCTCCCAAGCTGCCTTCCAGCAATCAGATCTCCTCCGGCCTGAAGCCACGCTCAGGCCTGAGTGATAGTGCTACACTCACATGTTCTTCAGGGGCTGGATGGAACTGTAGAGGTGGCTGAACCTGGGAACAAATGTCCTGTTGTGCACAGAAACACTGTTGTGCCCATGTTTGGTACACCCGTTTAGTGCTGGCAGGCAGTCTGTGATTAGTTGCCTGAGGTGCAACAGGGTGCTTTTTGGGACTCCAGCACAGCATGCAAAGCTGTGGGAGGCTGGGTTCCATGGCAGAGAGCATCGTTTGTGATTAAAGCTCAGAAAGTGACCAAAGGTTGTCACCTCTCTTTAGGATGAGATACACAACCAGCCAGGAAAAGTAACTGCTGTCTTTTGCCATTTTACTAGGCTGTTTCCAGTCTTCCAGCTGGCTGTTAGCGCTCTCAGTCACGTTCTCCAAGCTGAGCTGTATTGTCTCTAGAGACCCAGCATCAGCTGCTTTATTGTAACCCTAACTTGTGACAAGTAATTAATTTTCTCTTGATGTAATTGTTAGTAATAGAACAATATTTCCATGCACCAGAAGGTCTCAGTGCAAGGGGCTCTTGGGCACAGTTGTGGCAGGACATCGGAGGAGGACCTAGCACTTGAGAGTTGAAGTGTACCTGGATTTTGGTGGTGCCAAAGGCAGCACATGATACCATAGAAAGATGGGAGTTGACGCCTCTCTAGCAAAGACTTGTAAGGAAATGGGCCACAGATCCTACCTGAAGTGATTTCAATCAGACCTCTAGCTGCACAGGGGCCAACTCCCCCCAGACGGTCAGTCCTCTTTTTGTACCCTATCTGATGCCCATCTTTCTGTTGGGCCGCTGTGCTGTGCTTAGGCTTAGCGGGTTCCCCAGTCATGCAGAGCCCCGTAATATAGCAGCATGTGTGTGTGGTTTGTAGTTTTTAAGTTGGAAGTTTCTAAGCTATTATAAACAGAAAGGCCTAGCCAAATCTTCCTGCCTGACTGAGCTATCAGCATCTCTAGATGTGTAGGAGAGGCCATCCTTCCTGCATGTTGATTTGTAACACAAGGGAAAAGAAGCAAGCATAGTAAAGCTTAGTATCACATAATTTACCAAAGAGTGACAGCTAATTTGCATTTCAGCTAAGACATCCAACAGCAAAATGCAATTGCTTTCACACATGCTCCAGGATTCCTACTACGTGATCTTGGACACATGGATTTGATGGACAACTGAGTTTTGCTGAAGCCCATTACAAATAAGGAAGAAATGTGATAAGGCTCCAAGGAAATTTTGAGTGTTTGTGTATTGCAACACTCTCGCAAAAGATATCACCATGTGAGCTCAGTATTTCTCTGCCACAAATTTTCTCTGTGTCCCTCCCATGAGGTGGCCAGTTGAACAGGTCCATAGTGGATGCTGAGATATGGATGGGAGGGAGCTGGCTGACAAGATGACTCCTTAAGAAAGAACTGAGTCTGCGGTGAAGGATCAGGCAATCAGGACAAGGGCTGTGCTCGTTTTACTCTGTTGTCCCCTCTTAGAAATCTTCCACTTGCTGATCATTTTAAATCTTGATAGTCAAAAGTAAGGTTTTTTAAATCTGTCATTCCATAATATTTAGAGAAGCTGGCATAGTACTGTCTGCCTTTTTTTTTTTTTTTTTGGGTGTGGGCAGAAAAGCTGCCCTAACACGGAGACCTATTTCTGGCATGTTATCAGCTGGGTATGACAGTGGAAATCTCTATGTTTCATTACCTACTTTACTCCCTGCCTACAAGGAGCAGTCGGTGATCTGAGTGTCTGAGTGTGCTGCTGCCAGAGCAGGGAGCTCAGTGTCTTTGGTTGCTGCCAGCCAGCGCGACACCCGGCCGTTACTCATGACGGCTCCTTGGGGTGAGGTTCAGGCGCAAAATCCTTCTGCTGGAAAAGAGCCCTGCATCTCGCTCCAAAGAGCATCCCTTGGTTTTCCTCACCACCAGCTAACTCAAAAAAATCCTCATATTTCCTCCCTCTGGGGTCTTACGGGTGCTGGGGTGTGCAGCTCCGTGCCACCTTCCCGAAATGGCTGCAGCAGGGACACAGCCTGCCTTCGTTTCCTAAGAAGTCCAAAAACCTACAGGCCTACCCTCAGGCTGTGAATTCAGATCCAAGCTGCTCTTCCATGTCTCCCTTCCCTTCCTTCTCTTCTGCCAGATAATATAGAGCAGAATCAGGACTCACACGTCTTGTGTAGGGCTGCAGTGTGTCCTTTCAGCTGCCATTCCCAGGGTGGATTTGTGTTTGGGGTGTCTGTCCTGGCTGGAGGGGGAGGCACACCCTGCTGAAGATGCGATATGACCGATGGGCTGCACCTGGGACCATCACTAGTCACAGTTGGATGGGTTTCTGCTTTCAGACCAGCCTGCTCCAGCCAGCTACATGCATCCTCCAGGCAATTCTAACGTTCCTGGAAAGTCCTCCCAAAAACAATCACATCATCCAGATCAGCCGAACATGTGGTCCACTGAACAGCTGCCAAAATCAAATCCATACGCCTTTCAGAGGTGCTGGGGGAATTGCAGAGACCAAAAGGCATCACGTTAAACTCAGAGAGTGAGACGGGCTGTCTTTGGACAAGCTTCTCGATGAGTCTGCCCTTGGCAGAAGCCACTGAGCTTGTTTGGAGAGGAGCACGGCTCCATGGTGCGGGCAATCGCCTTGGGCAGCTCCTCTGCCTGCTGGCTTTTCCTTTTGCCTTTGCTTTTAGTATTCAGCTGCTCAGAGAAAGCCCAGTCTCCCCAAAAGAGTTCAAGCTCTGCTGAGACCATGCCGAGCATGGTGCAAGGGATCCCCTCTCCTGCTGGGTTTGGTTACCAGAACTCGTCTCATCCTTATTGCGATAATACAGTGCTGAGAACAATGGGACCTCAATCCCTGTGTTGGGTCTTAAAATAATGAATAACATCATCAGCTGA
>NW_010272834.1:329973-335314 GCF_000690775.1 Eurypyga helias | reverse complement strand
CCGAGGAGGGGAGCCTGTGGAACAGCTCAGCCCTCGTTTGCAGTCTGAAAGTGAAACCTGTGCGGTAATAGTGCATTGAAGACCTTCATAGCCCCCCTTCCCCACCTTCCCTCTGCACTACACCCACTGCATTGCCCTTGGCACTCATGACAGGTTTTTTAATAACCAAGAATATCAGCGACTCTCAAGGATATTTTGGAGGATGCATCATTCCTACTTTCTTACAAACAGCAAACCTAAACCCAGAGTTTCCCCTAGCTGCTTTACTGAACAGGCTTCTCCTTGCTGGCTCCTGGGAAATGTGTTTGTGCATTGCCACTGAAGTCTTAAAAGAAATGGATGGAAAACACGTGACCCCATGTCCTTGCAAAGAACTTATAACAATCTTTTCCCGTTGCTGGTTTGTCAGACTTACAAGCCAAAGGAATGTTAGCAAAGGGGAAAAGGGACGAGATGTCAAATCTCTGGTCTTTCCCCACTGACCTCCCTTTCCACCTAACATCTGCCAACACAGGGCTGGATGCAGAAAAAATAGCGGCTACGCCTGCCAGATGGCTGATGGATAATGGCACCATTATAAAAATTGGCCATAGCAGCTCAGACAGCAGCCCTGCCACCCATCATAGCGTGGGACAAGGCTCAGATGGCTGTCATTCATCTCCAGCCGTAAAGTCAGATCTTCCTTCCAAGACCCAAAAGACCTCATTCTGCCAGGTGCAAAGCTCTCTGCAATCTCCTGATTTAAGCAGGAGTGCAGGGTTGCTTGGCATCTCTCGGGAACAAACATTAATCTTGTTGGGTTTGTTGTTGTGGGGTGTCAGGAAAGGGGTGGCTCTGATTTTGCCAGGACAGGCTGTTGCAGAGAAGGTGCTGAGATACTTTCTGTAATACCTTCTCTGGGGCTGTCAGCTCTGATACCTTCCTTGTGTTGTTGATTTCCCCCCCCCCCCAATCTCTTCTGCTCGTTTGAGCTTTTTTGGATTGCTGTCAAGGAGGAAGGTTTTTATATTGGTTGAATTTATACCTCAGTGACTCAGCACTGGCTTAACCATAAACTCAGTTGCCCTGAGGAGATATGGATGGAAGAAGCAATTGTGCGTGTGTGTGTTGGCAGGGGGCAACTTCTACCCCAGCCTCAGCTATTCACACGCTTTGATTTAGGAAAGCCTGAAGAAAGCTTTCTTGCTTCCTCCTTACTTGTGCTGAGCAGGAGTGGGACCAGGCATCGTGCTCCGACACGCTGAGCCATCTTCTTCCTTCGTGCTCAGTGGCTTTTCTCCTGGTACACACAAGGAGCTCTTGGAGAACAGCACTCCCAGCCATTTGTAACTCCGAAATGCGTCAGCTGATTGCTATCTTGTCTGGAATACCTGCCTAGTGCAGACCATGTGTGGGGAATTAACTCTGCAGAAGAGGGGCTAGAGCACTCGAGCGGGACGAGGAGCTGAGGTTTAACTCTTTCACTGCAAAGGTCCCCACTCACCGGTCACAGCTGCCATACGGTAACAGCAGCGGAGCAAGGGGATGCAGAGCCGCACGAGGACTGAGGTGGGCACCCATGGGGTGGGCACCAAATGGAGCTGGGGAAAGCGGGTCAGAACCGAGCAAGGGAGGCAGTTTCTCCTGTGCTGTGTAGTCAGTGTCAGGTGCACAGCCTGAGGATGTCATGAATGGAGAAAAGCTTCCAGGGGAGACTGGATGAGGTCATGAAAAAGCAATTAATTGGAGATTAATAAATATGCAGAAACTAAACATGTTTAGGTAGACCTGGGGGGAACAGCATATATACTTGTCCTGTTCTTACTTTCCCCAGGCTGCAGGGATAGATGTACATGTGGTCAGACCCAGCGCAGCTGCCTTCACTTCCTTATACAATCTTCTGGTTCCTTGGCAGCTGCCTGAAGCTGAACATTGCCTGGGATGGGCCACAGACCCTCAGTATGCCCTTCCTGGAACTGCCATGAGTGTTCACAGAGAATACCAAATACTTCCCTCTTGGTTGTCATTAACAGAATTAGGGGAGAAATGTTACTTGATGATGAGCCAAGACGTTTACGCACAGCTGCTGGTCCACAAAACAACATCGCTTAAAAACACTGGGGGAAGTCTCTGCACTAACCACGAGAGCTAAATGCTCTCCCTTGGTTCCTCACATGCAAAGTGTGTGCAGTAAAGCCTGCTCTCCTGCAACAGGCTGTATGGCTCTGGGTGACCATACAGCCTCACTACCTTCCTGGCATTTTGCTCCCACCAGACAAGATGTGTCCAGTGTCCAGCCATCTGCCTCTAATCCAGAGCCTCCTGCACCATGGTAGGTGTGGAGCAAGACATGAATTAATAAGCTTACCCTGGCTCAGTTATTGGACCTGGCACTGCCATGTAGAGGCACTGCAGGGATTGTCAGAAGTACAGGGAGAACAGCCAGGGACACGGCAGGGGTTTAGGTGTTGGATGGTGGGAAGCATGACCTGCCCCAAGCAAGGGTCAGGAGCCACTCATCTGTGAGGTTATTGGAGTGGCAGCTAGAAGATACTGCTGGCAGTACCCCCAGGCTCTTTAGCTGGCTGTTAGCTGGGCAGTTAATACTAAAATGATCTCCTTTTATTACTTTCAGACAATTCTGAACATCTTCCTCCTGTTCTGTAATCCCACTTAAGGTTAAACTCTGTGATCACTTGGATGTGAAGAGACAAATGCCCCTTCTAGTGCACCCTGAGGGAGCAAGCTGGTGTTTCTGCTCCCACAGAGGATCCTTGTTGTCTCCTTGCTCCAGAGGAAACCCACAAGGCTGAACCTTATGCAACACATTTGGCAAATGAGGCTGTGGTGGGATTGTGGCTTTGTGACCAGATGAAGTGACACAGGGTGGGAAAGTCTGCAGAACTTGCACCAAAGCTCAAAAGGGACAAATGTGGAAAGGAGAGAAGACTGCTGCTGTGGTGGCATGAGATGAGAAGATCTACCAATCCAGTGATAGGCTGTGAGGGGGAAAATATCAAATCAGGGAATGGCAAAATCACTCTGCTGCCCCACAGGGGTCTGTGGCTTCTCTACCAGAGAGGGAATGGCCCAGCAGGTTAGAGAAATGGGATAAAATGAAATAATCCAGTGAATGGGATGATAAATGGCAATAGGAGGACAGTCTCAAGATGGGGTTGGACTCATATAATTTCAAGCTGCCTAGTATTAAGGTATTTGCCACTGCAAGCTGTACAGATCCCAGTTTAGGCAGTGGAGAAAGACATGTATCTCTAAGGAATGTTTATCCCAGCCTGTCCCAGAGGTGGAAGGTATTCCTAGTTGGAAATGCCTACTGTTCTTCATTAACAGAATTATCTAGATGACACTTACTTAATTTAGGCACCTAATCTAGAAATGGCTAAAGTTGGTGAGATGAGCTTCAGTGTAGATGAATCCTTCCAGCCTTCTTCATCTGATTCATTACATAAACATTCTCCCGCACCACGTTAAAGAAGATACAAAAGTTGTTTTCGCCATGTGAGTAACAATAAGTACTTGACAGGATCCCAAGGCCTTTGTGCTGTATTGTAGACAAAAGAATTACCAGTGTGGACTATTTTTTTTTTTCTTTGCAACAGAAGAAGAAACAGATTTCCAAGAATTCTGGTTTTAATGTAAATGTGTTTTTTTTTTTTTTTTTTGAGATGACAGAGTCTTTTATGAAACTGAGATTTTAAAGGCAGCTTGAATATACAAAGATACAGCATGTATCAGGATCTTCTGAATACAAATCCCCATTTTCTCTGTGGAAATATTCCTCATATTAGTGATGGGGATCACTGTGGGGTCTGCAGCAACTGAGGGCTATTAGTTTGCTTAATGTATGACAGTTAGACAGAACTTTATTCATTGGTCTAAAATGCTCTTTAGGGAAGGGCCGAGAGTCACCCCCAGGGTACAGGCTAGAGCCAGTGTCATAGAGCTTGAATTCATCTGAAGGAAGAGCTGTTGCTGGTATGAAGAAACTAAGGCTCCAAGAATGAAGGTAGGATGAGTCAGTTGCTGGCCTGGGACTGGAAATCACAACTGCTGCTTCACTGTCCATGGAGTCCCACTGCGGTGAATAGGGCAGTCATGTCCACTGGCTATTCTGCAAACTGGGGCATTGACTCAGCAACATCCTGAGGCAGGTGCCAAAATTTAAACCTTATGAGTAATCCAAGGGGTTCCCATGGATATTTAAAACAAGATGTGTTTCAGAAAGAGGTGAAGGTCCCTCATTCCTGGAATATGATGAACGCATTAGGGGCTGCAATGTTTCAGACATAGTTTTGTATTTCTCTCTTCTACCTTATTTGTTAATGATCTTCATCAGATAGCTCTTTTCTGAGTCTTTTCTGTGTGGAAGTCTTTCCATGTTTCTGCTCTAGTTCTTTTTTGTTTATATGTTATACATTTTCTGAGGACTGGTGATTCAAGCTATGTTTGAGGTCAGGGAGTGATGCTGAGTACACAATGGCATTTTAGCACTTTCAGTCATGTTTTCTAGCCTCTTCCTAAAAGAGTGATGCAGTCTTTGTTGGCCACCAAGACCTTGAGGCTACAAAGGAATTTGGCACAAGACTTGGGGAACAAGTCTCCGAGTTTCCCTTTAGAGGTGTTCTTTTCTCAGCACACATCATTTCTGTCTCACTGAGAAGCCAGTTTGCTTTCACCGAGGTCTGCAGAACATTTTACAGTTTCCTTAATGATTTTAATATATATTAAAAAAATTACTATAGCTAGGATAGAAGGTGGCAAAGAACAACACCACTTAAGTATTTCTGGTGCAGAAAGAAGGATGCTGTGTCAATCTCAAACCACAAAAGGGATTCAGGAAGAAGAGTGCAATTTCTCTGCAGTAACTCAGCCAGAAAACCAATGCTAATGAGCTTTTTCCTACTGAATGCAGGCTGGAATTCTCCACCACTGCAGACTGATGTGGTCTTCTGTCCTTAGAGTGCCATCAGACAGAGGCAGGGTGTTCACTTCCTAGCACTTCATGAAAAAATAGAGAATATAAAGGATTATTTTACTATGTTCACTGCTCCTTACAGCATCTGATCATTGTTTGACCATCTCCATTTCAAGTTAGCCAAAGGAATTCAAGAAGAAGGATCCTTCTAGTAGGACAACCACTTAGTGGATGAGGGAAAGGCTGTGGATGTAGTCAATCTAGACTTTAGTAAAGCCTTTGACACCATTTCCCACAGCATTCTACTGGAGAAACTGGCTGCTCAGGGCTTGGATGGATGCACTCTTCACTGGGTAAAACACTGTCTGGATGGCCGGGCCCAAAGGGTTGTGATGAATGGAGTTAAATCCCGTTAGTGGCCAATGG
>NW_010272834.1:295654-329293 GCF_000690775.1 Eurypyga helias | reverse complement strand
GGACTTGGCAGTGCTGGGTTAATGGTTAGAGCTGATGGTCTTAAAGGTCTTTTCCAACCTAAAATATTCTGATACTATATTTGAACACTTTTAGGCCTTACATATGGAAGAATCTCCTGGAAATTTCTCTTCCAGTAGGTGTGGATGTCCTACACTCACACTTGGAATCTCACTGGGAAAAAGGACACTCCTAATTATCTCCTACTCTGGGACAGTCTGGCTTCAAAGAGGTCCATTGCTCTGTGCAGGGTGGAGTAGAGCTCTGGAAGTGTGGAGCAGCTTCTTTTTCCCACTTAGTTTTTACAGGGATATATGCAACTTTCTCAGAAACACTCTGACTCAGGCAGATTAAGTGATGGTGCCTCTGAGGAGCTGTGATGAGGGATCATCAGGGACAGAAGATACTGACGCAGAATGTTTTAAATGCAATCAGTCTGTATGACTTAAGACAAAAAGCATCATTCACACTCGCACACATCCAATTGGCAAAGCCTGCCAATACCCACAGAACAGCCCATATATTTGGATCCTTTCTCAACCACTGAAAACATACCAAGAAGAAAAGAATTTCACTTCTTCTGTTAGCCTGAAAGCACATGAGTTTTTAGAGGGACAGTTAGTATCCCAAACATATGGCAACTCCTTTCATTGCCTGGGGGGAAGCTCTTGGCTTTCCAGTAGAAAAGCTGTTAAACCAGTAATGGGGGACTGGGTGTATCAAGTGTTTATGAGTCTCCCATCTGTAGGCCAGACAGAAACATCTCATACTGAGTGTTTTGCAGTATCATCAACCCATCTGCAGAACTGTCTGGTTGACCCCAGGTACGTGATGGACTTGGCAAGAAGCAAGAAAGAAAACAGGATGGCAGGGGGAGGGGGAGAGGTGAAGAAAGGAGGATGGGTGCGAAAGGAAAAGATATAAGGTGAGGAATGTAAATAAGCCTGTTTAAATATCACAGAACTGACATCATTACATTTCTTTACCCAAGTCCTTCACTCTCAAACTGATAAACAATTAGAGAGATGCTTTTCACAACTCCCTGAGCCTACTGCATTAAAATCCATTTTTTTTTCCAGCTGGTCTGGCAAAATTCTGTGGAGGACTCCAACCACATGTTTGCAAGGGAAAGTGTTAGTGCATGGTATGATCAACTACGTGACTGGAGAGACCCAATTTTTACTGGTGAAGGAAATAAACAGCAAAGTATATATTTTTTAAATTTTATTTCTCTTCTTTTTGGCTTTGGGCAGTGCTGAACTTCCCACCCTCTGCAATGCTGTCAGCCTGAACCATACAGACATCTGGCATGCAAACAAATTGCAGGCCAGGCAAATTCTGTCTTGTAGTTAAGTTTGTCAGGCTTGCTTGCTTGCTTGCTTTCTCTTGTTCTTTCTGCCTTGCTTGCTTTCTCTTTCTCGCTCGCTTTTTCTTTCTTTGTCTTGCTTGCTTCTTTTCTGCTATCTCCAGCACCTGTCCTTGTAATAAATTAGTGGTCCAGCCACCTTCGATTCATTCCAGAGGGAAAGAATTGGAAGGTTACTGTGTGATCGTACCCCCCCGGCTAACAGCTAGACTCATAAAGCATGTTCTCATTAGAGCATTTCAGTTTTTATGATGGAAACCAATCCATCACAGTCAGCCATGGGGTCTTAAATACGTTTTCATTTCGACTAAAAAGGCACTGACCGTGACAGTATACGCTCAATATATTCTCAACACGCTTCATGATCTTTAAGTGGCAGGGATGTTTACAACAGCTCATGAAATCACAGACAGCTGTAAATACCACACAACACTCCTCACTCTTTTCTTATTACTGAAACAATGATTCTGGGTGGGAGAGATATGTAAGTCCGATGGGTTTTAATTAGTCTGGGCAGAACTGGCCTGAAGTTAGACAGTAGGAGGACAGTTCTGAGTCCCCCTTCAGATTTCATTTTCTTTCACTCTTTATCTGTGTGACACAGGTCTACTGACAAGAGAGGTGATGTAGACAACCAAAGACCACCTTTTATTGAACTGTAGCTCCTGTGCCAACACTAGTGCCTTTTAAAGGCCATTTCCAGGAAAGAAGGAATCACTTGTAACTGCCTCTCAGCCTGCTCTTCCTCACCTTGTTGTTTGAGAAACATTTTCCCAACCTCAGCTTTTCCACAGAACAGATTTTTCCATCTTGAAAGTGAGGAAGAGGATATATGCATCACATTTAAAATGCATGTTCCGAATGGGGTTTATTTATACTCATTGCTGATCATGAAGTTCATTCATAAGCCTACACTAGATTATTCAATAAACTGTATAAGTAAAAAGATAGCCCTCTGTAAGAGAGGAGACAAAAAAAGGAATACAGAGGTACTGAACAATGAGAACAATGAAACATAATGATCAGGTGTCTCAGAATATCAGAGATTTAAAAAGTAATGAGAAGAAGGTAAGTTTTAAAGACTGATTTCAAAGAATATAACATCATAACTTTGTAGATATTCATAGCAGGCTCCTTTAAAGGATGTGGGAAAAAATATGAAAGGATTTGCCTGAAAATTTAAAAAACTTTTATATAGAAGTTGATCTTCTTTCATAATTTATTTTTAGCTTCTTAAAAATTTATTAATTTGAAGCCATGATTACTTTTGGGCTCACTGCTGGCCCTCCCCCATGTCCAATGCATCCTAACAGCCTTGGCTTGGCTGTACATTCCAGCTGAGCTGGGGAATGGCAAGAGCTGGGTGGTGTGCACAGGGCAACCAAGAGAAATATGGATTTTTGCTGGTCCTCAAAGTACTGCATGAATTGAGGTTGATACTGGTGATTGGTTTGGGAGCAAGTCTGAATCATTGCTAGCAGGGTTCCTGGCTGGAACCGAGGAAAATTGATGAAACGTGGATGTTTGAAACTGATTGTTAATGGAAGAGGAAGAACAGACGATATCTAATCCAAAGAGGGTAAGCAAGACTTGCCTGCATCTGCCTTGTCTTCAAAATTGCCATTTTTATTGGTGACAACAGCAGAAGAGCTAACAGTTGGTCATGGAGAGTGAACTTTATTTGCTCTTCTTTTTGCTGAGGTTCCAACCTGTGGTCTTGTTGCCAGTGGATGGAGTGGTAAAACTTACATTGCATCTACTATGGCTAAGCAGAGGATCTCCATTTCCAGGGCTGTCAACTGAACCTTCTTCACACTACAGAGAGCACTTTATAAATGCAAAAAACCAAAGTGAAATGTGATCTTGCTGAAATGGGGATGTGTCCGAAAGAACTGTGCTCTGGGTTGTACAGCCTTCAGAAGGAGTCAGAACAAATATCCAGACTTCAGTGCAAGACCAGTCAGAGTTGCTCAGTCCCTGTGGAGATGAGATGTAGAACTGGAGAAAGTAAACAGATGTGGAGACATTTTGATGCATTTCTGAAAAGACAAATCACTGCTGCTATATTTTAGAGTTCACTCCATCTCCTTATCAAAAATACGATGCAAAAAGCAATAGTCACTTCATTTACATTTCTCAATCTGTCCGGAGAGCAAAAGGCACACTCATCTGGTAGATGAGGTAACAGCAGTGCCTAAAAACTGTTGGGAAAGACTTGCAGAGATTAAGATGCTGAAGAAAAAGGAAAGAATCATCAAGAAAGTAAGAGTCTGAAGGAAATCACTATGATAAACTGTCATCTTGAAATAACATATATTTATTTATTATTGCAGGTTGATTAGTATCTGAGAGATTCCAGCTGGAATAGAGAATGCAAACAATGAGTATCCAACTAACCCTGTATAGATAAAAAGATTCCATAGAAACAAGAAACTATAGGATACAAAATAGGTAGAACTTCAGCTTCCTAGTCTTGTCTCCCTTTTTCTGCATGGGAGAACCACCCCATGAAAAAGGTAAGGCTGGAGCAGCAAAAGGCTAAAATATTCTTGGCATCTGTGGCGCTGACTTGTGCTGGTGGACAGAGGTCGTGCCAACAGCCAGGAGCGTCTCTATAACTAAGGGTATTGAAATGACAAGGCCCGTTGTTCAAGGATATCTGAAACAATTTCAACTAACCAATGTGGCCTTCTCAGGCCAATGTTATGGACAGCAATAAACAAGAGGACACTGTGTCTCATCAGTCTCATGGATATAACTTTCTGCTTACAGCTGTATTTGGCAAAGGCCCGTAGGTGGTTATGGACTTTGAGTCAGTGGCTGGGCTTGGATGGGAGCCTTCTGGCTTACAGTCCTGCACTCTAACCATCTAATCTCTCAGCCCAAAGGAAATTGCGGTGTCCCTGTGGGCCCTTGGTAAGACACCACATCTTTGTTTGTTGAATGCTTAGCTTTTGATGGGGATATTCGAAGGTTTCACAGATGGCAGTCAGTGACTCTCTTCCCTTTCTCTACCTGGAGGCTGCCAAAGGATGGCAGCAAAGAGGCAGGCGTCAGAGGGACACCAGGATGTGACTAGAGGGGATATGTGCAACAGAAGTAGTGCTGGAATTGCTTTTTCTGTAAAAGAAAAGCATACCAACCTGGAAAACAATAGGGAATGCAGTATTTTCTGCATTTTGGTGCTGCTAAATAATGCTGCACTGGCATCTGTGCAACATGATACCCCAAAGCAAGAATATGGTTTGTTATTACATCTGTGGCCAGTAGGACCTCGTGGTGGCAGAGGAGACGTCCTCAGTGATGGCTGAGTGTTTAGTTTCCATGTCCCTTCTGTCCTAGGATGGCAGTCAGCAATAATTACTTCAGTGGTTTCTACCCTACAATTCATAACCTCTAGGGACTATACACAGCTCCACAAATTCGTTCCATGCGAGCCCCTTCTAGCAGGATGATGACTTCTAGTCTCTGCTGAACTTGATGTAGATTCACATGGGAAAGCTAGAGAAGAAATGCCGGTTCACTGGAGTGGCCAGTGCCAGACCAGCTTTCTGTAACGAGCCTTCTACATTTGGAAACAATCCTGAACTGACAGAGAAACAAACATAATGATCCATCTGAGACATATGATTTAATGAACTACCAGCCACCAGATCTAGACGAGAGGAAAACTGATCGCTTATAACAACTGTTATGCACAGGATTGTTAAGAATATCTCCTGATGACACGAGAAGATAGGCCTGTGTCCTTTAAATCTGTTGCAAATTCCTGTTATCTAAGCATGCTTTTCTGCAGAATGAGAGAAGAGGCACTTGCTTTTTGTTTTCTTGTTTAACAGAGCTCCTGTGCCTGACATAATCTTTGCACTTGCCTCCCCAGTTAAGTTTCTTTTTTCTTTTCCTTCCCTGGTGTTTGCATGAACTTGGTGAACCCTCATCACGTGTGGCAGTGTTTATATTTGCACAGGCTGTTCTGCGTGTCTCTGTTTGTGTTGCCACCACATCTATATGGCTTGGCAGCGGCCCCACGGCTGTGTTTCAGCTGCATATAAATCAGCTTCCATCCATTGCCCTGTGTTTCCATCTGCCTGTCTTCCCTGATTGCTCTGAAATGTTACAGGGCATGGGGGTTAGACCATGGCTGAACCTTTCAGAAATGGTACAAAATAAAACCTGAGCTTCTCCTCTGTGAACTCAACTCATCAAGGTGCGGAGATGTGGGGTGTTTATGTTTTTGAAGGGAGAGGAGAAGCCTCAAAACAGGGACTATCCCCTGCTAATGTAGCTTTCAGCTCTGTTTTTTCCCCAGAAAAAGTTGGTGAAGAAACTCTGAGGTCAGTTCTGGACTCTGGAGCTAATCATCCCTTAGACCTTCATTACACAAAGATCTCCCCTTCCTCACACAAATTTTGTTTCTGCTCTTTCATTAGTTATCACCTCTAGTTTCATTAGTTATAATATCATGAGTTCACTTCTTTCATTGGAGAAGGAGATATAAAATGGGTCCAAAGATTGGTGTCACAGGGCACTGGGGGTACCTGGTCATCCAGGGAAACAGCTGTCAGGCAGAAACTGTAGACCTTGATACTCTCCATGTATAAAGACATTTCTTCAGAGATCTCCTCCCAGATAGAGTTCACAGTGGGGTTAATCACAGATGCAGCTGATGGAATTGCTGTGAACCCTGGAAACAAACTTCTAGCCTATACAGAGCATCCATGCTTATTTCTTGGCCATGTCTCTTCTCTCAGGGAATGGATACCCCACAGGAACAGAAAATGGATCATGT
The DNA here is from genome assembly GCF_000690775.1 of Eurypyga helias. NCBI lineage: Eukaryota > Metazoa > Chordata > Aves > Eurypygiformes > Eurypygidae > Eurypyga > Eurypyga helias. The sequence goes on along the minus strand of NW_010272834.1, from coordinate 323,140 downwards.
TGCCTTTTGGCTGCTGGCACTGACTGGTCAACCTAGTAGAGATCAGAAGGACTAAATGGGGAGGATATACCTCTCTCAAATATTAGAATTGCCTGTTCCAAGGAAACTGGTAGGACAAAATAGATAGATGGGGAACCAGACACCCTGTTGTCTTGGTGTACTTCAGTCAGGTAAAGACTGCAGAGCAGTGTTTCCTCACCATATTTGCATTGGTTAGGTATTCTGGCTTCTTTCTGACCAGAAAAATGAAAATAGGCTCCTCCCTTTTCATGCAAGTGCTAGGAGGGCTTTGCACGGATGCTCTACTCTAGAAGGAAGAAAGTACCAACAACCTAATTTCAGAAATATGGCAGACTTAGTGAGAAAAATAGTGGATAAACTTGAATTGGCCTCCCAAACCACTCAGATTCTCCTTCATAAAGGAGACATTGCATCCTTACATAGGACAAATTGATATGTCTTTCCAACCTTCTCTCAAACTGGGAGCTGTTTAGGCTTGGTTCTCTAGTTTTGTTTAGGTCTCTGGCTCCAAATCTGAAATCTTCAAAAGTTAGTTATGTAAAGTTGGATCTAATGCTTAATTTTAATAGATTCCAGGGAATGATGGGTAATGCCTGTTTTACTACACAGATAAATCCTTAGCAATAGGTTTTATCCTATTACTACATCTGTCTAGTAGTGCTTTGTTACTAAACCTTTGTTAGAGTGTGGGGGTGGCTGCGATTTCATTTTTGATGGGAGTAACTGCCTTAGAAATTCATAAAAGTCAGATATCCCTGTGACATGAACATCCCCTCCTGTTGCACTTCTAGCTGAAAGAGTCACAGATTCACAGAGTGGAAGGGGTTGGAAGGGACCTCTAGAGATCATCTAGTCCAACACCTTTGCCAGAGCAGGATCACCTGGAGTAGATCATGCAGAAACAAGTCCAGGTGGCTATTGAAAGTCTCCAGGGAAGGAGACTCCACCACCTCCCTGGGCAGCCTGTTCCAGTGCTCCGTCACCCTCACACTGAAGAAGTACTTTCTCATGTTCAGGTTGAACCTTCTGTTTTCTATTTTATGGCCATTGCCCCTAGTCCTGTCACTGGACACCACTGAGAAGAACCTGGCCTCATCCTCCTGACACCCACCCTTTAGATATTTATAAGTATTGATAAGAACCTTCCTCAGCCTCCTCCAAGCTAAACAGACCCAGCTCTCTCAGCCTTTCCTCATATTGTTTTTCAATATTGCTGATGTCCCAGCCGCATGTCTAAGTAGATGTCATGAAAAATCAGACTTGCAAGAAACCTTGGATGGTATCTGTCTGTGGAAATCTCATAGAACCAGAGTGGTTTTAATGTTCACCAGAGTATTTCCATGAAAGTTCCTAGGATGCCAGGGAAAGCATTGACTGACCACAGAAAACAGATATGAGACAAGTGCACGACAGCATTTATAATCTTTTTTTAGGGAAAAAATTATTAAGGATCCAACTGAGAACTATACTGACATATCTATATTTACATATATAGAGATTTTAAAAAAGCTGGATGGTAAACTTCTAAGTCTGTGTTGTCCAGTCTGTAAAACAGTGCAAGAACAGGTCTTGGCTGGCAGTACACAGCTAAGTCCATTTGGATTCAGCATTTAGAGAACAGAAGAGCAGCAATCAGGTGTCAAAAGACAACAGTAGGTTAGATCACAATGAGGAGACATCCTTCCCACCCACTGGAGGCTTCTTTGCTCCTCAGAATGAGATGCAGCTGTTCAGGCCTTAGGACAAAAAAAAAAAAAGGCAAGAAAAGATTGATCTGGACACAAATCCCTGGCAGGGACTGGTGAAGATAGAAGTCTGAAGAGTAATAGAGCTGCACTATAGCCAAGTTGGGGGCTGGGGGAAGCATCCCCTACAGAAGGGATCCAGAGATCACAACTGAGGTGCTGAGATTGAAGATTTTGCCAGGGGTGGAAATAAAAGTGGTTCATGCCCCCCAGTCTAACTCCAGGAGCCTCACTCATGCCTGAGAGCATTAGTCTGTGTGCTGAGCTTTTTTGGCTGGAGATGTGTTTATAGCTTTAACTTTTTAACATTCATGCACTTTATAAAGCCGTGATCATATTTTATTGGGCTTTTATAAAAAGGCCTCTTAGGTCCAGCAAAATTCCAGCTTAACAGAAGAGGGTGACATAGAGAGACATGCAAGAAGGGAGAGATGAGGACCCCAAGAGAGACAAGTAAATACAGAAGGGCAGGCTGAGGGTAAAGCAGAAATAAGCCCCCATGGAGAATTTCTTGGCCAAAGCTGAAGATGAGGCAGAGCTGTGTCAAAGCAAGTGTCTGATCTAGACGTTTTAGATTTATCCATTAGATTAAAGGCAAATGTACACCTTGATTAACCCCCAAATATCCTATTGAGCTAGCCCCTACTTGGACCTGGAGCAGGATGTAATGCCACTCCACCATGCCAGCCATCCCACCAGAGGCATCTTGTTAGTATTGCTGTGGCTGAGAAACGAGGGGGAGGTGCAATGCAATTAAAGGTGACAGGGAAGGAAATATATTTCCCTTTCTATCCTACCTAGGGAACTCAGTACCGCTGATATTACTTAAACACCATCCAAAACAGGAGAGGCTACTTCTCAGCATTCAAATATCACCAATGTTATAGGTAGTGTCCCTAGTGGGATATGCTGTCATAGAGGAGGGAGTATACATTAATATCCACTCTGCTTAGAGAGGAGTTTCCCCTCTCCTGCAGTTTGGCAGCAGATACTAGATTCCTTCTCCCTGTCTTTGAAGTCCAACAGTGCAAGTTTAGAGGAGCTGGGCAGTTCTCAAAACAGTCCTTCTAGTGATTCTGAAAGTATCCTTCAGCTCACATTGAGACTGCTTGTGGGGTGTGGGTGCAGCCCACATTGGCGGGAGGTAACTTTGTACCCAGGGAGAACACCAGAGCAGCTGGGTCACTGGAGCCAAACCCTGAAAAAATAAATTTGGTCTGGTAACTGCCTGTACAGGATTCACACCATTGCATACACCCACCTTGAACTCTTCTTCCCAAGCTGCTGCAACAAACGTGACTCTTCTGCAAAGGAGCAAACAAACAAACAAAAGCAAAAAAACTTAGAAGCTACAACTTGCAATGTGTCAAAAACTAGGAGATATCTGGCATGTAATTTTTGTCCCATGTCTGTACAATACCAGGAAATGTTAAATGTTCCGGTCCTCCAAAGAAGCGGGCCATGCTCTGTGCAGTATGGAAAGCAGCACAGAAAGGCAGCCCCTCCAGCCCCATCATGATCCCCAAGCCTTCAGTGCTAGGATCAGCACGAGGAAGGACGCCAGAGAAAAAGTATGAGATTACCTCTCAGCAAAACCCTTTGGCCTGAATCACTGACATCTTTGATTTAAACCGTAATTTAAAACATGCATGATGAGAAGTCAGGGAAGTGATCCAGGAAGGCCTGGGGTCCAGCCAACCTGGCGTGTCTGCCAATTTGCCATTCAGAAGGTAGGTTTGCTAGGAAGGGGCAGGATCATGGCTGAAACCTGTCATTGCCTCAGCTAAGCCACAAGACCCTCATTCAGAAATGACCGGTGACTGCCTGGCTGCACCAGCACGGCTTTGCTGGATGCCTACAGCTCCGGCCTTTGGTTCAGCTGCTCTAAAGCAGTGTATAGAAGGATCTGGGGAAAATCCTGCCATGCTTTCTCCAGCTGATCAGAAAGCCTTGCTGATGTGCACCACGTGGGCTTCTCTCCTGGCTGCTAAGCCAATGGTCATTTCAGAGGTGCAGCTTGAGGGTGAGGAAGGCATGCAATGGCTGAAGGAAACAGGAGAAATCCAGATGAAGGACAAAAGGAGCACACATACAAAGTACATGTATCTCAGGCAGCTCCTTTACATTCTTCTGTCTCTCAGACCACTGGCTTTCCTGAGTGTAGCACCTGCTTCTTGCCATGAGGAGACAAAAGACAGCAGGGTAAATCCATTTTCACCGACATGTCCTAGTTGCTTGACCTCAAAGGAAGAAGTATTTGACCTCAGATAAAAAAAGCTACTGCAGAATTGACTCACACCTACTGCCAGTGGGAGCCCAGATTTAGACATATCAGTGGCTTCACTTTGGTGAAGGAAGAAGTGAGTTCTGATCCAGCTCTGAGTCCAGACTCTTTGGCTCTGGTCCACTGTGAGTCTCTGGTGACTAATTGCCTGTTGGGGTTAGATGCCAATAGGTTATTCTCACACAAATTGTCTTCTTCCCCGCTAGGAAATGTCAGACTCTGTCCTAATACTGATTGTGTCACTTTTCCTCTCTTTCTTGGGTCAGGTTCAGGTTGGAAAATCATTTCTCAGAGGGCAGATAGGAGAAGAGGTCTCTGACTTGAATCAGATTCTGTATGATCATGACTCAATGATCATAAATCCTCCAGGGCCTGAAACCTAACAAGGGAATAAAGGAGGAAGCTCTGTCTCTCTTAGATCAAAGAAGAAAAAAAAAAAAAAGTTGAGATGTGAAGGAGACAAAAGATGCTGCAGGGTATGTGAAAATCAGAGCTCCCATACAACTTGCTGAAGACTGCCAAAATAGGGTTCTCCACAGCCATCCCATACCTACGCAATACAGTGATGGGAGCGTTTTTAGATAAGATCAGGCCCAGAGAGAGCATGCCCGGCTCTGTTTCTTCCAGCAGAGCAATATGGAAACCCAGTGCTGGGAAACCATTTTTCCATGCCAGGAAAGAGTCAGGGAATTGTGGTGTGCAACCATTCGGGAACCTCCGCTCCCACGCGTCCTCCTGCTCGCTGGAACCCTGCCAGGTCAGCAAAGGAGGAATTGATTTATGTTCAGTAAGTCAAAGAAATGGATGAATAAATAAAATAAATAAATTTCCCCCTTCCTACCTTGCTCAGCAAAAGAAAGAGAGAGGGACTGGAGTCAAATTCAGGAGGAAGTCATCTGCAGGTGCACAGAGCTGGGCATTGGGTGCTGACAGCGATGGCAAACATGATATTTATTCCCTAGGAGAGAATTTCGGGCTGCTCTTTGTGAGACCTGTCACTCACTGTCTCCTGTTCTCAGCAGTGAAATCTCTCTCCTGTGTGAGCTCACCAGGGTCAGACAGCACTGTATGGGTCTAAGCTTGAGCTTCCCCAGTGTTTTAGCTCTCTTTTTCATGAGTTTGTTCCTGAAAGGGTTCAGATTCACTGCAGAAAGATATTCTTGGCTGAATGCAATGCACTGGCTGTCGTTTTTCTTCCCTGTTTGCCTGTGCCGGTGGCACTCCCAGTTCCCAAGTGTCTTGTCAGATTTCCTCTGCAAATGTCAGACTGAATGTCCACCCAGCTGAGTGGGCTCTTCGACTGTGGTAAGTGGCATATTGCCTGCGAAAAGAGTATAAGAAAGAAAGTTACATTCTCTAGCTGGGACCTTCCAACTCCTTTTAATCAGCTCCTTAAAGGATTTACTGAGAAGGCTGCCTTGTAGACTGTTGTGTTTAGTAGGCATCATCCTCAGTGAGTCCTGCTCTTTCCTGCTTCTTTATCCTCAGCATTCAGCTGCAAAGGAAATTCTCATGGAAAGTGAACGTAACGTTAAGAAATACCACTATGCTTTCAAGGAGCTCCTTTGAGCTTTCTCAGACTGAGCCTCCTATTTGGGAACTGGTCTCCCACAACCATGCACCATTGCTTCCTCTTTTGCGATGTCCTCAGCTGCCCACACACCTGCAAAAATGCAGAGAACAGGTCTGTAATCCATGATTTGTTCTCATGAATTCTCTCCGAATAAAATAAGCAGACATCTACTGTTTGCATTAGCTCATCTACTCCTGGGAATTCAAGAGGGAGCTCAGTGTCCAGAGTTGCTTGGGGACCCAAACGCATGACAGCAAAGAGGGTCTTTCTGTGCCAGCTCTCCCCAGGAATTCAGCTCCCTCTCTGTTCAAATACAAATGCCCTTTTCCTCTGTGCACCACCAGTAGCAGAACGAAGCCATCCACGTGAACAGTTGTTTTTCACTTTGTCACATAAGTCTCTCTAGTTGTTTTGATAGAGTTAAATGCATCCTTGTCCTGCTACCAGGCTCCCACAGAAGGTAAGACAAGGGCTGGGGATGAAGAAGGGTCAGGAGATTTCAGTGTACCAGCTAGTTCAGTTTAATGCAATGACCAATAGCAGACTGTAGCTGGGATGAAACTAGGACTAGTTGCTTTAACACCTCTTATGGAGGCCACTCAGACTTTCCTAGCCTTGAGAGAAAGGAGGAAAAATATTCTCTACTGTCTGTTCTTATGCCAGCATTTTTCTGCCTTCTCTCAGAGCAGCAGACTTGTTGCTCTTTAATCCCAGTGTAGGATAGGAGCTAAAGCCCAGGAGTCCTGCACCCGGGAATGTTCCAGAACTGCCTCAAGAGCAAAAGAATAATTAAAAAAATGCAAAAAAAAAGAAAAGTGAATACTGAACCTGGAGATAAGAAGTATAGATTCAACAGAGGCACACAGCTTCAGCTACCTGTACCCATCTTTGTCTCACACTATTACCTTGACCTGTCTCTCTTTGCTATTCTCTCTTCCCCTTGTCCCCCAGAGACTGATTGCTCTTTCCTCAAATCATCTAAAAAGCTGACATGGAGACGTTAAACCAAGAACAAGTGTTTCCCACCTGTGTGCTGCTGAAAACAGTGCACTCCAGTTTCAGACCTGTTGAAGGGCTGGTGAGCCTGAAAGAATTGCATCTGTTTTTCTAACTCTCCTAGTTAGTCTAAGGAGAGATATTCCCTCTCTTTGAACAACCCACTTCTAATACAAATAATTCATTCCACCTCTGAGTGAAACCTCAAAATGTCCAAATTTGCTGGAAGTGGGTTTCTGACCTTTTGACGTGAAAGATGAGCTGGCACATTTCCCTGGGAAACCTTTCTTTCAGGCAAACGGTTTGACAAAGTCAACCTGTTCCCGCAGAACCTCTCCAATGTGGCTGCTGGTGTTTCCAGCCAAAAACCCCCTCCTGACCCACTCCAGCCCTCTCCATTACAGCTGGGGAAGAAAGCATTAGTGAAACAGAAGGATCCCTTCTTGCTTTCAGAGTGGAAATGAAACCAACATTAGCCTATTTACAGATGATCTTCATGTGAAGGCTCAGGCCAAGAGCAAATGCCAAACAGGCCTGGGGTTAGCCTTTCAAAAAAAAAAAAAAAAAAAAAAGCTAAAAACGTGGCCCTAAAAAAAAAAAAAAAGGAGAGAGAGAAAGAAGGCAGATTAAAAAAAAAAAAAAAAGCAGGTGCTAGTTCAGCAGAGTTCCCGACTCAGCAACTTCCTTTCAAAACTTTCCAGCAGCACTGTTTGCCGAGTTGCTCTGGGCTCAGCTGCAAGGCAGGCCAGAAAGTACATGTACGGGCCATTATTGCTGGGCTGGCTCTGAATGGCTTCTAACCATGTTTGGATGCTGCCGCATCGTCTGAGCCTCCTGGCACACTCCCAAGGGGGCTTCTTGTTTGCACTGCCACATCTGTTTGAAATTCTGGCACATCTCAGCCTGAGAAATATGGTTTGTGGTGTCACAGCAACCACTTTTTCTTGATCTGACAGGCAAGGCGAGGTTGTGGAGGCCTGGAAGTGCTCCTTGCAGGTCTGGTTGCAATGGACAAAAAGTTCTTGAGGTTACTGATCACACATATAACCCACGATTTTACTTTTTTCTCCTGACTTGCTGTCTCTCATCCTACTGTGCTTTAAATTGCTGTACTTGTGGCAGTGGGTTAATTCAGAAGTCTGGATGAGACTATCAAACCTGAAAACTTCAAAGGTATTTAGCTTGGAACTCTGTCACCATGCTGCAAAATGCAAAGACATCACAGCTCCCCAGACCAAAAACATTTTGGGTATTAAGGGTCAGGACAGAAATTTGCCTTTCTTTTCCCCTAGTAAGAACAGTAAGTTATCTAAGGGAGACCTGTTGAGCATGTCTATCCTTTCTCCTGGGGAGGGGTGGGAGCTGGAAGGTGCTGCATGTGCACCATCTGCAACCCTTTCTGGGAGCAATATGGACAGAGCCACCAAATTTGTCCTCGAGTGTCTTCAGTGCAACCTGCAGCAAAGGAAAGATCCCAAAGCTCTGACCAGAAGATAGATGGTGAATTTAGTTAATCACTACCATTGTTAATGAGTCAAAGAATGCTGTACCTGTGGGCTGGGCAGCGTTGCTAATTAGCAGGCAGTCATCCGTAGGAAATGGGCTTGCTGGCTGTCCTAGCGGAAGCCGTGGAAATTGGTACTTTCTCAGTTGCTCCATGCCCTGTGCCATGTAACTACGGGCAGGGAGCAGAGGCCAGGCTCTCCTGCCAGTGCTCCTGCCTGTGACTGCTATCCTGCAGCGTGCGCAGGAATGTCAACGTTTGGCAAAGACAAAGGGAACGAAGCCACCTGAATCTTTTCCCCTGGAAAGGAGCCTTGCAGGAACCACAGGAATGTTCCTCGAAGCAAACGGTACCAGAGAGGAACTGAAAAGGATGAAATCCTTGACACCAGTGCCTGGCTCCAGGCTTGAGGTGCTGCAGAAAAGGCACTGCAGGGGTGTAGCCGAGCACCAAAACGAGGGGTGTCTCCGAATGTCGGCACTGTTGGGATGGGTGGGCGATTGCTCTTGGGGGAAGCACCTAGTCTTCCTGAAGAAACCAGCCACCAAGTGTGACCTTCCTCCGCTCTCCTGCAGGTGTACGAACGATGGCCAGTGGCACGGATTTGAACAGTCGTAGGCTGATCTGAATGCAGAGCAGTTGCTGTATAACTGACAAGTAGTTCAGAGCCAGGTTATCCCCAAGATATGGACTTGGCTTGGCAAAGAGGAGCGAGTATTTGCAGGGCTGTTAAAAACTTGTGCTTCCCCAAAGAAAAGCATTAGCAAGCAGGGGAAGAACGGCAGTGGATCCAAATAAGAACACATGCCAAGGCAAAAAAAGAAAAAAAAAAAAGAGAGAAAACACATTTTCAAAATGTCTTAAAAATATACAGTGGGAGAATCCAGACTTGTTTGCCATAAACGAGGAGGCAATCATGGTGCAACACAGGTGTCCAGGCCCGGAGGGAAGGCAGGAGAAAGGGCAGCCAGACAGCAAAGAGAATAATTACAGACTTGATTGAGGGTATCGGGACTTATTTTGGGATATGATTCCAGCTTTGCTATAAGGACTCCATTTGGAGGTGCGCCATGGAGGAAACTATGAAGAAATATTGGCTATCCTTACCCACAAGGGTGGGAGGAGCTGGAGTGTCTTCCCAGCTCGGACACCATCCTGCAGGGTAGAGCGTACCCCAGTAGCCCCGTGCCTCAGTTTCCCCACTGACTTTCTCCCCTGACAATAATGCTCCCGATCAACTTTGTCAGATGTTCTGAGATGGGAAAGCAAATGTAAAAGTAGGAAATATATTCTTTTGAATATGCTAAAATACCTAATCAAGGTTCAGATCTTCCTTTGTGAAATTCTTTGCTCAAGAGGCACCACCCTCTGATCCAATCAGCCCAAAGACTTTGCAAAGCCACCAGACAGTCAGTCATAGATACAAATGTGCCCATTGAGAGGTAATGGTTGTATGCATTTGTTTAAAAGATGCAAATGCTCCCCGAACCAAGTCCAAGCCAAATCATTATCCAATGGCTTTGCAGACACAGATCCAACACTTTCCCTCCTTTTTCCCCTGTTTTACATCATGCTTCTCTATCAAAATGTTGTTTCAAAATGAAATAACTATTTGGGAGCAAGGACTTCTGATGTCCTGGTGTCTTCCTCTGAATCATCACCATAACATACCCCTTGAGCCTGGCAGGGACTGCTGTAAGTATTTCTTCCTCCTTCTACCAAGGATTTCAAAGAAACTATGAGTAAACCCTAGGGTACTTAGGTCAGATTTGTGTCTGGGACAACCCATTCTAATGGCAAGTCTCCTGCTGAGAGGGGTGGTCCCACTTCTGCACCTTAGATGGCTTACACAGGTTCTGGAATAAGTACTAAGTAAAGAAAACTAAGATGAAATGCGAAATGTAGTTTTTCTGCTAACAAGTGTGGCAGTGGCTGTGAGATGAGTGTGCGGAATGGGTAGGTGTTAACCGAGCTCTCCCACACAGCACGAGATAAAGAAAATGTCAGTGTCTTCACTGCTCTGATGCAATGAAGATATGAATGCAGAGAAAGTAGAGGAAGAAGATGATCTGCCCATTCCTTGGTTCAGTTGGATGCAATAAAGGACTTACCCAACTTTATTTTAGCTGTCTGTGATGTGCATGTTGCCATCCAAACTAGTTTCTCCAGACACATTAAGGGAGGAGAAACGGGCACTTTCAGATACAATTCATCTGTGTGACTGTTACTTTTGGATGTGGTGATCCATGCCCAAGGCTCCACTGACTCCACTAGTTACACCCCAATGTGTTGTAGAGAATGCTTATTAGGATTAATTGAGATGGGACTGTCAGCACCACATCAGCTGAGTCTCATCCAAATTCGGTCATTGCTTGGGCTGCAAGCCAGTGCCATCCCACCACCAGCTGGGATTGCAGCTCAATGGAGCTTCAGGATGCCCTGCACTGCGATTACGGCAGAGCTGTGGCAGGGATGGAGCAGAGGGTCATGCCCCAAAGAGGTGGCAAATGTAACCTTGGCCTCTGCCTGCCAGGTGCTGTCAACAGAGAAAGGTTACGATTCTGAGCCAGAAGGAATTTCTGAGGGTTGGATGTAGCTGTTGGTAAGGCAGTGCTCTGGGGTGAGGTGTGAATGAAAGGGGAATCAAGCTGGTTATGCCTTAGGTGTCTTGCAAATGAGCTGCTTAAGGTAATTTTTTTCTTCTGAACTTACCCGACATCAGCCCCTCTCAAGATACTTGGCTAGAAAAAGTACAGGTGTTTTCCACTGCAGCTGTGCCTATCATGCTCAGCTACGGACTTGGAAGGGTTATTACCTGTTCCAAGAAGAAAGTCTTTTGCTCTAGGATTGGAGAGATTGATGGAAGTGAGGAGGGGTTTGACCTAGAGGGCTTGTATGGTCTAAGCTGAGCTGGGACCCAGCAGGATTGTGGGTTTTCCAAGCTCCTGACTCAGCTTTTGACCTTTGGCAAAACATTCACCTGAGTCAGAGCAGCTGGAAAGTTGAAAAAAACTAACTCTGTCAGGAAAAGTAAAGATGCTGCATTGAGCTGATCTGTCATCCTTCCATATTTGGGCAAATTTTGGTTAAAGATACACATACCCTGAAGTAACATGCCTTCCTCAGTGGATTGTATGACTTTGGATCAGCCATTCTATTGCTGCACTGGGGAAACATAAAGAAAAAAAAGGGGAGATGAAATAGTGATTGGTTTTATGATCAAGATATATGTAATTTCATAAAGAAGAAATATTGATAGATTTCTTTTTTAACTATCCAGTTAGGATTTCTTTTGGGGAGGTAGAAGAAATTCTAAAGAGAAATTGCAAAAAATAATTTAAGCTTATTTCTTTTAATCAGGTTTTAGAAAGGAATGTTCTTTTAAGGAGGGATGAAGCTGGAGGACCAGTGGTAGGAATAAAGCATGGGCAGGGATTCCATGTCTGATGTTACTGCTGGTTTCTTACATGGATTGGGGCAGGATGGCCAGTCTTTTCCCATTGTCATACTCCAGCTGTAAAATAAAGCAACCATATTTGCTTAGAAAAGTTTTGACACTGTCCATTCACATACACATTGTGATATAACCCAGCTAATCCATGAAATCAAATCATGTGGATGCTCTGAGGCCATTACAAAGGGTTTAGAGACCTCTGGATGGAAGGTAAGAATTTCTTCTCTCCTAATTTTTCTTTTCTCATGCACTGCATAAGCAAGAATGAAAACCTGACCTTCCTACAGCCATATTTCCCTCACTGTTTTCCAGCTTTAAGTGAAGGTTTGCATCAGCTGTTATTTGATTCATTCTCTTGCCTTGGATTATTCAGGAATATTAGGCACAGAAAGACATCTGTGTACATCACTAGGTGATGCGGTCTTGGACACTGCTGAGTTTTCCTTTCTGCTGCTCCTCTCATCAAGTCCAGTGGTGTTAAATGTGAGGAGTTATGTCTGCTTGAAAACCAAGATAACTCCCAATTTGCACTGATCGTTCACAAGGCAGTGCAATGGGACTCACAGTTATTCGGTAGAACCGTACTGAAGAGTAAAGGTATAGTGTTTCAAATTAAGAGGCCTGATAGTAAAAGAAGATTCATGGGAGAGATGGGAAATTAACAGAAAAATGCTGGTCCAAGAATTTTGAGGGCTCAGAGAGACAGACATCTCCGAGCCCGCTCAGTTTCACCAGTTTCCGTACCACAAGGAATTCATTAGGAAACCCTGAAAGCAAGTGTTTGACCCACAAAGGTCGAAATGCCTTCCCTTCTTCACTGACCCTTTAAACAGTTAACAGCACTCTTCCCTGCAGCAGAAGCAATTCCCAGACATTGAAGCATTTCCATTGCAAAACACAGCTTGGGATTCTGGACTCGGTTATTTGTTTGGAAGATGTAGACAAAATGAAAGTGTAGCAAACTCATACCAGATTGGATCCACTTCAGAAGCTGCCAAACAGCTGCCAGTGCTGTCGGGTCAGAAGAGCTTGCCAGGCTGTTCCCTGGGGCAGGGGGTAGGTTTTAATGGGGGAACCTGGGATCTGGAGATGAACCGTACAGCTAGCCTGGAACAGAATATGCTGTCTACTGCAATTTCCCACCCGCAAGTATATAAACATGCCCCCTACCCACCTTTTCCAGGCTGAAATGCAGCTGGTCTAGAGCACATCCACAGCAAAACCACCACTGGGCAATTAGCAGTTGCTGCAGCATCACTTCAGACAATGGAACATACATAAGTTAGGGACTTTGGGGAAAAAAAGAAAAAAAAAAAAGAGGAAAAAAAGAGAAAGAAGGAAAAGTTTATGGGATGCCACGTAGCGCAATGCCATGGTAAGGGATACCCAGTTCTTAACCTCTGGATCACCTCTTTTGGTCCCATCCTGCTTAGAAACATTGGAGGCTTAGTTAAAGCTGCTGCTTGGTAATCTGGGAAGAAGGAAGGTCTCACTAGCCTAGGTGGACAGGCTTATTACCTCACACAGGTATTAAGGTGGATATTGGCTGTAAAAGTAAACTCATTGAAAGCATCTGAAATGTCCAGTCACTGAGAGGTCTTCAGCTACAGCTTGGGACTTTTATTTTACTTCTGTCTTTAAAACAAACAAACAAAAAAGTATTGAGATCTCTAGCTCAGGCAGTTTTGGCACTTTTCAGCAGCCTGAAATGAGTTAAAAAGAAAAAAAAAACCAAACCCAAAAACCAACCAACAACCAGCAAACAAGTTGAGTGCGATACTGAGGTTCAAACCCCATTGCAAAGAAACTTAAAAAAAAAAAGAGAGGGGATCTTTATTGGCTGGATTTAGATCTGAAAGTTTTCTTGTTTCATTGTTAATACATACAAAAGCCAGGGAAACATCTTCTCTTCAGGGACTTAGGAGAGCTCACCTTGTAAACCTGTCCATTCGGAAAGGTACAAACCATTCCATATGTTGTTAGCAGCCTATGTCTGCTTCCCCTGATCTCTGATTTGCATGAAAGGGAGCTCTCCCTCTGTTACCAGAGGTAAAGCAGAGACAACAGAAGTCCAACAGAAGCGAGATTAAGTTGGTAAGCTACAACACAAAGAGTGTTGGAAAGAACTTCCTCTGAGGCTGCTTGAAATTTTCCATCAGAATATTTTGAAGTGGAAAATTTGCCTTTCAATAAAAGCAAAATTGCTTTGTGTTATGACCAATCTCTCAACAGACTGTAGCAGGAGGTCTGGAGATTCAGCTGGGAAATCTTCGGACAGTGTCTCCTAGAGGCTGTCACTGCAGAGCTTTGTGACCCTATCCTGCTCCAGCAGCTGGCCTTGCCACGTGAACCGCATTTCTCACAAAGCACCATGGTGATACGACTGCCATGGTGCATGGCATTGTCTCAGCAACAGAGGGGACCATGCTGCACCATGAGAGATGTGGGCAAGCCAGGAATGTTAGCTCACAGTGAAGGACAGGGACACAAAGCATACCAGCTACAACTCCCACGGGGTGCGTTTCTGAGCTGAAATGAAGGGCTCTTGGCCAAACATTTTCATTGTTTGGTGAAATCTCAACGTTTTCCACGGGAAAACAAAAAAAACAACAATAATAATAATAAAAAAGAACATTTTTCAGCCCAGCTTTATCCAGTCAGTGTTTGAGAAACCCCAAGGACTGGGTTTCTATTAAGAGAATTCTTCCAGGGACCCACAGAAATTGAGGGTGGGAACGACATATTGCTCAGGACTAATCAGGTCATTAGACTAGGACCACAGGAGAAGGCAGGGAAGCCCATCCTTGTGTGCTTCAGGCTTGGACTCTATTAGCAATTATCTAGCAATGTCAAACCACATAAGGTAGGGGCAGCCAAAAACTTACACAGGACAAGTCAATATATATGTGTTTAAGGCAGAGATGTGTGGTAGTTCTGGCAGATCCCAGCATGAAGAATGAGATAGTGTCTTGATATTGGAACAAGAGATAATGAGTTGGATCCTCTCAGATCCTGCTGTCTCTGAGGGACGTTATCCTCTTGCCTCAGAAAGTCCTTGTTAAATTACCTATTTCAAGGGCTGAGAAGGTCTTGAGCATGAACAGTTAATACTGCAAGTCCTCAGCAAGGGAGGAGTGAGCAATAAGAGAAGGGAAGGGAGAAGGATTTGTGTCTGTAAGTTGCAAAGAGATACAATACCCACCTTGCACTTATGCTCAGTTTCAAGTTTCTGTTGAACAGCATCTGATACCTCCCATTTTTCATAGGTGAATTAGCTAAACAACAGACATACAATACAGACAAATTGGCTAAGCCAGCAAACATGTTCAACAGGAATGAGCTGGCCATGGGAGGGAGGGGAAATGTTGAGGAAGGCTTTACTAGTAAGTGATCCTTCCTTGGTTTACTTACCCGTGTTACAGGTAAACTTGGGAACTGACAAATGAAGGCAGTGCCCTGGAAAGTCTTCACACGAGATTATAGTTTTCTATGGCCGTTTACAATCACACCTGCACTGTGTCATTTCAGTCTCCTTGGGCTGCGTCTGTATTGGGGTGTATTTTCCTTCAGCACTGATAATGACTGACCTTCCTTTAGGTTGTTAGAGTGCTGAAGGAGAGGACTTTCTCCCTCTCTATTGTAAGAAGAGAAATCAAAGGAAGAAGCAGATCAGTTTGTGTCAAATATCAGTGTCAAGACAAAAGGGTCCCTACCAAAAACCACCACCTGAAACAAGGCTTTGCCCAAAGTTACGTTATGCTCAGGCCTGATTCTAAGACTTTGGAATTATGCCAAGAGTGGTATAAGTGATAAAGTTCCCTTTAACTCTCCCCCTCCAAAACAGATGTGTTCAGTGTCTCCTGGAAGGTTATTCTCAAGGGACTTAATCTCATGGCTGACAAAAGAGAAGGTGGAAGGGTAACATTAGGCATTCTGAAAGACTTTTCACCAAGCATGTCAGAAGAAGGAAACGCATGCCCTTGATAGCATAAACTGGGGAAAGTGGTAGGAATGGAGCCAAAGCACAGGGAAGAGTAATCTTTAGTATCCTACAAGATTTTGCTATTTGCTGGTTGGTGATGATGAGATTCATTAGTGACGGACATGCTAGATATATCTGAAAGTGAGTGATTCATGCAGACAACATATAGACAAATTTATTCCATGTGAGATACAACCAGAGACCTTGAAATTTTGATATTTTTTGACATGAGGTAATATTCATAACAGTTCATCATTGCAGAGGTCCCTAGCTATGCTAAGTCAGGATCTCAAAGATTAAGGGCAGCCAAAAAAACAGGTACTGACAGCTATTTAAGCAGAAATCCCTCATCTCCATCTCCGGAAGTCCTGAAACTGCAGACTGTGGGAAGAATGGAACACTCCCTGGTCATAACCTTTCCCCTTGGCATCTGCTATTAGCCACTGTCAGCAGTGGTGTTATGGAATGGGAGGACCCAGTCTGACATGGGTTGTCTGTTCACATCTTTCTGTGATATGAAATAACAAACCAGTACACAGTTTTCCTTGTGTCTCTGGGGACCCTTCTCAGTGGAGCAGTTGTCACCATCAGGCACATTTTCTTGGTCACTGACTTTCTCCCTCTGCTAGATCTATGTCTTCACAGTAATTCAACACTTCTCTTCTTTGGTTCAACCATTGAACTCGGACAGTGCACAGTGCACCTTATCTGGCATAGTTGTCACTGAGCAGCACCAAGATACTCCCACTCTGAGGATGCAGCTGCCTCAGAGCTAAAGGCAGGACCACAGCTCAAGCTGAACAGACTTGAAACTGAAGCAAGCTCATTGAGATCCTGCTTTTCAGGATATCCATCAAACCTTCTGGTCCACTTTTACAGCTTGAGCTCCCAGCTGAAACTCCTTACATCACCAATATTCCCCTCAGAAATAAAGCTAGCTGAGATGTCACTTCCAAAGCCACAGCCACCACCAGATTGCAGTGGTGGATGTCCTCTCCAAAATGCAACTCGACACAAGGAAGCTGAACTGTAGCATCCATCCAATGGAGTTAAATACCCTCCCTATTCCAGTTCATGCTTGAACAAACTGATCTAAAACTTTCTGACCCCAGCAGAGATGTAGGGTGGATGCCTTCCAAGCCTCAATTGTTGGTGAGCAGTATAGCCATAGGAGAAAGAGCAGTTCAAGCACCTGTTGGCATTGTGTGAGCTGACTAAGCTCAGTATTGTCTGGTTGTTTAGCTGAACTTCCCTGCTTGTCCATCTGCATCGACTGGCTGTCTCTTAGCTCAGACCACAAGAGCCCCAAAATCTTGCACCTTGTTTGGCTGTGAGGTAATAACATTTCTTTAGGAGGACTCATCCTTCTTGGGTCCCAATTTGCTAAAGAAACTAGGCTTGAGCAATTGTATTGTCTGCATTTCTATGTGCCAACCTGTTCCCCTCCAAACAATTGTCAAACCTGTTGGCCGAGTGAGAGTTGTTTGAGATTTTTCTGAGTTATAAGCAAAAATAAGCACCCAGAGAGAGATACAGAGAGATACGTGGTAGCACAAGTTCATGTGTTTAAATAAAGAGTCCTGAGAACAGGAAAACTTTCAAACAGAGGTCTTCATTAATCACCAGACACAAATCAGTGGGAAACCAGGCATCAGTAGTACTACATGAACAGTTTGTTTGTCCAGCATTGCTTCCTTTCTTTTTTCTCTCTTGGTCTGAATCTGTACAGCACCTAGCATGGTGATATACAGAAATACACTCGTAATAACACAGCAGGAGAGTTGGCATGGAGGAGGGATCATGAAGAGTAAAGAAATCATCCTAGCAGGCAGCTTCTTCATTTCACATCAGTTGGCCTGACATGAGAAATTTGGGGTGGAGGGGTGAGGGAGCAGAAAGTGAAAAGAAAAAAAGAAAATCCAAAAGAAAATCCCACAACCCCAAGACCAAAACCCTCAGACAAACCAAGAAAACAGCAGTGTGTCCAAAGGCTGCATGCTCCTCAGCTGAAGGGCCGGTTTTCATACCCAGCTCTGTCTCATGTCCCAGACTCACGTCGCCTCTAAGGCTGAAATACTGGTTCCTTGTTCTGAAGATCAAGTCTCCTGGGCTTTGGTAGTATTTTCTGGCCTTTCTAAGGTGTCTGCTTTAATGAATAAGGAAATAAGAAGACAGACTGACTCCATGGGCTGGGAGATTGGTTACCACTTACTTCATAGCAACTATCCAGACAGAATGAGAAGAAACAAAGCAAGGATTAATTGACCTAGATTGCCTTTGTAAACAAAGGTGGGAGGGATCAGGTAACGATTTCCCAAGCATTGTCCAAGGAGGAGTCATAAGCAGGCAGGCAGTATCAACAACCCACACCAGGGCTTGAAACCCTCCTTCAAAATCCCCTCACCCTTCTGCTCTTTCTCCGTTCTGTTTCATCAGCACCATCCTTACTGACACCCCCTCAGTTTCAGCTTTGTGCATTGCCGAAGGATGTCATACATCGCAGGAGGCTAACCAGCCCCCAAAATCTGGTTTCAAAAATGCTCCACAAACCTTACCTTCACTGATCCATTCAGCTCAGTTATTTCCCACTTTTGTTTTCTTTTTGACCCCATTTCTCCTTCTATCCTTTACCCCCCTCCCTCTCACATTTATCCCTTAATCAAATCTCTATATGCTCTTCTCAGCAATTCTTTTCTAAATCCCTCAGGCGGGTTAGAAGCCCCCTGAGGAAAGATCTTTTTTTGGCAACTGAGATGAGATAGGAAAGAGGTCCTTGACAGAAGTATATTCCATCCCAGAAAGTTTTTAATCCTTCCAGATGCTTTGTCACAAACTGTGCTTTTATGCCGGTGCACTTTTAAAGGCAGCCAGGATATGTGCAGAGGTCAGATCTCAGACCCAGGCTGGAAAACACTAAATTGCTCTCGCCTTTGATTCCTGTGCTTTAAAACCACTCTGAAGTTTAAATAAATGGATTAGAAATGAGTTAAAGAGCAGGGTGCTTAATGCTTCTGCTTAAATCTATAGGCTCAAGTCACGGCACTTGGGGTGGCAAGATCCTCTTAAATCTCACCAGCTCAGCAAGCTCCGAACAAGTCAAGGCTTGGATGCAGATGTCTGGGAAGAAGCAAGGTAAGAGACCAGAGAGGTGTCACAGGTCCTTCTACATGACCATGGAAGCAAGCCTCAAAGCAGTGAAAGAGGCGGTGGAGCATACACTGGACCAT
This sequence comes from Eurypyga helias, assembly GCF_000690775.1. Classification (NCBI taxonomy): domain Eukaryota; kingdom Metazoa; phylum Chordata; class Aves; order Eurypygiformes; family Eurypygidae; genus Eurypyga; species Eurypyga helias. Next base: position 304,354 of record NW_010272834.1, on the reverse strand, counting down.
GTTTTGGGGAAGACATCAGCACCACAGCTATTTGCCATTAATACTAAAGCTCTGATACCATATATTTATTTTATTATGCCTTAGGACTCATGGTTTCCAGATTTGTTTCCAGCTGGGGAAAAGGGGGAGCAACAATAATGTGGTGGGCTAGATCGTCTCAGGAGTCTCAGCTGCCTTGAAAGCCTGTTCTGCTTCCCACTGTTTATTGTTGTTGGATGGCGATAGCACAGCTGCTACATTACATCCTAGAGGTAGCTGCACTTCCAGTGTCAGATGAAACGATTGCTGTCAATGCCAGCTTGGCAGCTATTCCAGCCCTCCTTGGGGCAGGCCCTTACCCCCTGCCTTCCCTATGGCTTTGTTCCATGAGAGAAGAGCAAAGCATCTTGTAGCTGCTATTGAAAGAAATTTCTCAACCTTTTAGGATAATCCCTGTTTTAAAGAGGAGGAGTTGAGACGACGAGAGAAAATCACTTGTAGAGAGCACAGGGTAATCCTGCTTGCTTATTGCTGAGTTTATAGCTCTCTCAACTCTGCCCTACCTGAGTGCAGCATCTCTACTCATGACTTCATTTTTCTTTTTCCTCAATATAAGACCAATTATACTTATTTCCAGTTCATACAGAGACACCAGGAGTTGAAAACAACCCAGCCACAGTGACCCAGGTAAGCCTGCAGAAGGAGGCAGAAGTGGTTAAAATCCCAAATTTTGGATGCCCGACATACACCTTGCCACATGCCCAAGAACAGCCCAACTATGAAGGGAATAAAGAATGGGTTAGCACGGCTTCCAGAACTCTTTGCAGCAGGCTATAAATTATGCAGCATTTAAAGATGACTTTCTAAAACCCTGGCTTTAAAGCTTTTATTTATAACTCCCACACTGATATTTTTCAGACTCGTGACAGCTCCCACCTTCACAAGCTGGGGGCATGCCAAGCACCTGGCCTTTTCTGTAATGGCCCATTCCCCCCAGCAAGCTCCCCCCACCTCTTTTTTAAGCAACACTCTGGATATCTCAGGGAGCTCTTTATTTATAGGAGACATAAAAAGCAAGTGGAAGAGAGCAAGGATGGTCAAATTGAAAAGTAGCAAGTGTCCTAAATGGCTTACACATGTCACAGGACCATTTTACACTGGAAAAAAATAAAGCTCTGGGAGCAGCCACAATCACTTAGTGATAGTTAATGTAAGAGCAGTGTGAACTCATGTAAAGCAGGTTAGACACAACCTGTCCAAGATTGAAACAGATGAATAAAGGGAAACACCTCAGGGAAATGTTGAGGGATGTGGTACTCATCCTGCCCAGAAGGGCCCAAGCTCACCATTGGTAGAGCCAGGTATGCATGTGGGAAAAGATGACAGCCTCATGTTGGCAAACATCTGCCAACAGCAGGACCCTGGTGGGGTCTGTACAAAAGACAGCTGGCACAGGACTTTGTTTCTTGTTGGTTTAATCAATGTCTCAGTGTTAGAGAGCTCAGCCACAAGGCAGGGCCATGCCTTGAGCTGTAGCTTGGGTACAGCTATCTAGGAACCCCCATGATGTCTCCTGAAGTGAAATACCTGCAGCCACAGCTCAGCCCTCAGTTTGAGATCAGGTTTACACAGTCACAGTTGTGCCTGGCTCTGGGATCCCCTGTATGAAACAAGCTAGGGTACTAAATTTTAAATAGGACAACCAAAGCCTAGCATATATTGGCATGAGCTTCATGTCAGCCTCTTTTATTAGGTGAGGTAGCTCTAGCCTCATGCTGTTCATTCCAGCTTCAGGAGCATGTATCTGCCCAGGCCACCCCGCAGGGGAAAGATGACTCTAGAAACTGAATATAGCAGGAGGGAGCAGCATCTCATAGCAATCCAATTCTTCAGGATTTGCTAGAAGAGACCTATTTCCATCCCCCCCTGCCATGATTGCTATGACTTCAAAGCCTCATAATGTCTTTGGCACTGGGTGTGGTGGTAGTGCAAGGCAGAGCCCCACACTCCCCGTGGGGCTTGCTTCTTCTCCCAGCCCAAGGAGCATTTCTGCACCCCAGGGCAGGCGCTCTTGCATTGCCAGAGGAAGACAATTCAGCTTTGCAAAATCTTTCAAGGTTTTGAAATTTGTTTTTTTGGTCTTCCCTGGAGCAGGATCAGCATTTTTAAAAAAAAAAAACAACAAACCCAACATGCATGTGAAGCATAATTGTGTCAGAACATCTGGTTTCAGCTCTGTGCTTTTATTCAGATGTCTCCTCCTCTCTTGTCTGAAGTGACCAGCAGGTCTCAGAGTTCAGGAATCTAGCCAGAGAAAAAACTTGCTTGAAATCACTTTGTCCTCCCCCTAAAAATGCCCCAAGCTTTGAGGGAATAGTACTTTTCAGCAAAAGTAAATTCAGACAAAACGCTCTGTCCACTTCCAGACTATTCTCAGTGGCACCAAGCATTGCAGGCAAAACAGAGACATTTGGCAAAATTACACCATTGAAATTGCCGGCAGAAAAGCTCAATTTAACACCCACTAATTGTTGCACAATAGTTACAGGAATAAACGGAATTTGTTAATTAGATGCATGCCAATGAGTAATTCAAGCCTGGTTTAAATAATTATTCCTATCTTCCCAATAGGCTGTGGTGGTGATTAGCTCACTGGCTGTTTCTCTTGACTGTTCTGCTTCGAATAGAAAGGAGGTGAGAGACACCCATGCAGTGAGCCATGGCACTCCTTAATGAAATCCTGCTCCCGGGATGCTGAGACCCACTTGCCCATGGCTGCTCTTTGTTGTTGCTTTTAACCACAGAAACGTCAGAGACAGCGAGGTGGGCTGCCAGCAAACTCTTGGATCAACACTGTGCCAGTGAAATTAATTTAATACTTTACTGTGTTTAATTCCTGAAGGAAGATGTAAGGATGACAAGTGCCACAGATTCAAATCCTCCATTATAACCACAGGAGAAAAACACAAAGACACTCAACTGTTGGAGGACAAATCTCTCCTCCCTGGGACACAGCAAAGCTCCTTGCCCCGCAGCCTGGAGAAACACCCTCTATGATTTGAAGACTATGTCTTTTCCCCCCACCCCAGTAGTTTCACCACAAATTTGCCAACTTCAGATCTCCCAGTACAGGCAACAGGTAAATCTAAACTTTTGCCACACCAGGTGAACTTCTGTTCCATCCTCAGGAGTTTCTCACCCTCCTTCAGTTAGCTGACTATGTCCCTGCTACTTGATTCATGCCATGACTTTTTGTTGGACCATGGGAGGAGATACTTCATTAAGGCAAATGAATGTAGTGGAAGAGAATCAGTTTAACTGGTCTTCTAAATACTAAACAGTAAAAATCGCAGCCCAAGCACAACAATGGGAAAAAAAAACTTGAACCCAAACTAAGCCAAATTGCATGCCATTGCATGATCTGCTCATCTAAAGGGACTAGCCTTGTGAAGCAAGAGAAATGCCCAAATATTAGAGAATAAGATGGTTTGTGCAGAGAACATAATTCATTTGCAAATCATCAGAAGTCATAAATGCTTAATATTTCTGACAATCCGTCTCCTCATGGACTCAAGGGAACTGTTGCTACTGAAACAGCCACCTAATGGCTGTCTAATGGAAAACAGCAACAGTACAAACTGGTTCTGAGTGGGAAATACTGTAATCTGTAGTATTTGCTGAGGGAGTTAAGGAAGGCAACATAGAAGCAGGAGCCAGGAAACACAAAGAGTAATTTTCTTAACAAAACATAGGTGAATAGCTGCAAATTAAAACCTTACTTTTGTATTTTCCCCTTGTAAAATAGCACCTCTGAGCACTCCAGAAACCCCTTGTCTACCTTGCACTAAAGCAGTTCATTTGGTGGGTTGTGGGGGCAAGGAAAGGACAGAGGTGCAGGAAGGCGACTGCTTACACCAATGGTAGAGGCAGCCTGGTTGCTTGCTAGGGAACCCCTCTGCGGAGGGGGCAATTCTGCTGCACCAGCAGGGATTGTAAATTCATGAGAGACATATGAACCTGAGTCATTGCTTGCCCTTCATGTTTATTCTTGGGGTAAGTTAGAGCCCCAGAGATTGCTCTGAAGCTGACTACCATCCGCTGACACTCTTCCCCATTACCTGTTTCATCTCCTCATATTCTCAGGTGCCTCCTTTCTGGTTCACATCTTGCAGCAAGGGAACAACAGTATTTGAATCCTAAGCAGGGACACAAATAACTTTCCAGTTTCTCCTCAATGTATCTCAAGGCTTTGACAGAAGTACTTCCTCTCTCAGCTAGTCCCTGATTATTTACCCATCTTACATTAAGATTACCCTAAATTACAGCTGGTAACTGAGCTGCCTAGGTTAGGAGCACAGGCAAGATGAGCTCCCCATTCAGACAATGGAGACAGACCAAGACCTTCTGGCTGTGCCTTAGGTGACCTGTGTAACCCTCAGATGGTTTCTCTTTCTGTTAACTGTAGAGGGAGCTGAAAGCTAGCAGGATCCTAACTTATATGCCTAAGGTGAGGAAGAGCTGGACCATCACTTGGGCAGGCAAACACACACTCCAGGCCAAGTCACCCAACGTGTCAACATTTGAGCAGCTCACAGGAATTCAACGGTTCCAAGCAAACAGCAAAGACATATGAAACAAACTCAGACAAAGGGGGGGAAGCCCAAGCAAACAATTGCCCCTTGTTGAAATTTATGCTTCTCTCCTTACACTTACCTGAGGAACCTGAAGACAGCAAAGAGCACAGAAGGTAGGAGCTCCGCAGAGACAGGAGAACTGAGACAGTCTCAATTCATGAAGTTTCAGGGGGTTATCCTAACCCTGAGCTTATCACCATGGGACTCAAACCCCTCTTTTTCTGTTCATCTGAACCACAGGAAAAGAAATATAACTTTCTAGTTGTCTTATAGCTTCTTATATTGCCATTTACTGCTCCCTCACCATCACTACGGAAACACACTCAACCAGAACTACCAAACAGAGAAGGCACTTAAGGGTTCCCACATGACACTAAAGATTCAAAGGTTTTCTCAACCCTGGTCTTGGTACCAATCCAAAGAGGGTTTTGCAGAGGCCAAGGTTTAAGACTTCTTCCCCACCCCCAGTCAAATAAGAAAACATAGCAGCAGCCTAACCCACCTTTTTATGTGATGCTGGGGTAATTACCTACTCACTTCAGCTGCTCCAGCCCTGCCCCTGGAGAGTCCAGCCATTCCTCGACACAGCTGTGGCCTTGATGATGCTCAGGATTAACTCCTTATCTCTCACTTCCCAGCAGAGATCTCCATGCCCCATAAGCATAGGGTCATTCTCAATTCCTGCCTACCATAATACAGAAAGCTTACAAAATGTGAGGAGCACTGTCAAGGTCTGCCCTTCTCTGCCAGCTGAGAGGATAGGTATACGAATCCTATGAGGAGGAACTCAAGAAGTTTCTAGTCCTACTCCAATTTTTTCCTGACCCTAGAAAACTGAATGCCTGAGTTGTCCTGTAGTATGCAAAGAAACTATCCCCTAGGCATCCTGCTTCCTCCATCTTAACTCAAAGTTGAAACTAGAGGGAACAAAAATTGAAACAAACCAGATGTCAACTGTTCACTGATGAGATAATGGACAGATGTCTTGGGCATCCTGAGAGGGACAGAAGCAATACAGGTGGAAGAGAAGGCTAACACTGAAAGGTCTGAAGATATTTTATAGACCAACAGGGAACAGGACATTTTTCCTCCATGAATCAGCATAGGAGCTTTTCCATAGATGCCAACACAACATGTGCTTGATCTAAATATCCCACAGGCTTCTTTTTCTTTTAATTTCTATGATCTAGATGCATAAATTATTTTGTTCTCCTCTGACCTGAGATAGCCAGCTCTTTCCTGAACTGTGTGATTGCCTTGACTTTCTGCCTCTATTTTAAGTGGCTACAATAACCCTGAACACAACTCTCTACATTTCAGCAGACACAGGTCATGCCGTAGTGACATTTTTGATAATTGTTTTTAAGTTTGTTACTTTGGAAATGAGGTGTTCTCAAGGGATTTTCCACCTGAGATTTCTTCACCTTCCCCCAAATTATTTTGGATAGAAAAGAGCAATAAAATGCAGTATAAATATAAAGCACATTTTTGGCTAACATCTGAAATGCCTTCAGATATCATCTAAAGTTACACACACATGTCCCAAGTGAAGCCTGAAACAAAGCTCTCGGAGAAGACAGGATTAATTCGAGGTCAGAAGGGCTTTGCTTTCTGTCATAACATTGCCATGATGTAGTACCAAACTCATTACTTACCGTGACATGAAGCTAAGAGACTAAGGAATGGTTTAGAGTATGTTAGTTCATTCTCCCCTTCCACCGCAATAGCTTCTCTTGAGGATGGCAACAAACAATCTAAACAAGGACTCATGCGGATGGAACAACTTAGTCCCCATGCAAACAATATGGGTACGTCAGGGATTTCTGTGAGATGTTTTTTTTTCTCTATCCAAATTGCCCACAGATTTTTCTACGTTGCAGTCTCAGCTCAGAGGGGGCTGTGTTCTGTAATTAACCCACGTTGATTAGACAATTTCAGAGAGGGGAAACTAGTTCACAATATGTCATCTGACCTTTTCTGTCTTTTTCTTCAGCTCTGATCAGTTGTGAAGCAATTCTGAATTTTTCAAAACAATTTGTTCTTCATTTTGGAATAATGACAGTAAATAGTTCTTTAAATAGCCTCATTTGTCAGCTGTCTGCTGGGATTAGTTAACATTAAAGAGCTGATCTCCTTTAGCTGGATACTTAAGCTGTCTACTGCTGACCTTCCATATGATCCCAGGTAGATGTTCTCAGAGGGTCTTGGATTCACCAGTTATAAAGTTGGAAGGGATTTCTGTAATTGTTTAGTTCTGCAACACTGAGACTTGAGGATTTCCATGAATTCAACCCTGTTTCAGTGTACCAGCTAGAAAGAAAACACCTCATCCTCAGTAAAATATTTTCTGTTCTGGAGGTTATACCATCTACTAAAATTTGGTTGCTTATGGAATTTCATACATTTGCCTGAATATTTGCCCCTTCTTTGTGTGTTACTTCAACTTCTACATATGAGCCATTGTCATCTATGAATCCTTTGCCTAGGTTTTTGCCATCTATCTAAACAAACCCTTAGAATCAAAGTTATGCTTGTGAGCTGTGTATGAACAAGCACACCCTGCTGACACTGGGAGATTAACAAAAGCTCCCAGGTTCAAGTTGATTTAAATATAATGCTTATGCAAAGTAGCTCCACAGAAACTTCAGGACTTCTGTAGACACCACTGTGACTGTCATGCTCACAAACTCCACAGAGCTCCTTATACACTGTCTAATTAATCTAAGCTTTCATTGCAGATGCTGCTAACATTTCTGGAGATACAGCAACATCTGTGGAGCAAGATGTCCAACAAAATACCTCAAAATCCACCTATAGTAGAAGTCCAGATGAGAAAAGGGAATGTAGCCAGGAAAAAAACCCTGTTATTTACGTATCTCCCTGTAGAGCAACTATCTTCTACTGATGTCACTGGCCCTCAGCAAGACTAGATGTCTTGAACAATGCCTCAGTATATTGGATACAAGCTCTGCTCTCTCCCCGCTTTAGCTATCCTTGATCACACACTTCCAGGTGCTGATTTCTAGATTAAGGGAGTCTTTATTTTAGACTTTTCACACGGTGTCAATGTGGTGTTTGATTACATCAATAGAGGCAAAATATCAGTGCTTAATGCAAATAAAGAGATTTTTTAAGTGGAGAGATCTATTTTTGTCACTTCCTCCTGTGGGGCAGGTTATCAAGATGACCTGCAAACAGCATCGTGGCAAAGAACAGCTCACTGTTTCGGGAGGCGAGAGGAGACAGATGGTATTTATGGTGTGTCATAAACAGTGAAGGACTCTTTGGACAATATCCTAATAAATACTCTAAAAGGAAACTGCCAGACTCTCATAACTCAACATACAGAATATCATCCTTTCTCTCCTGCATTGTGATCTAGTTAAGCTCTGCCTTTTAGTGTTACCACAGTGAACTCAGCTCCTAAGGACAAAATTTGGAGGCACAGATGGAAGATGCTGCAGGACTTGTTATGGGCAGGACCCATGCAGAAATCCAGGGAAGACATATGCTTGTCTTCTAAAGTCTGGGATGCTTTACCAGGCCTGCACCTGCCTCTCAAGGACATCTTTCCAATTGTGATGTCAATCGTGGACCCAGCCAGTCCCTTGGGCCCTGCCTTAGCATAGTGCAGTCTCTGGCCATAACCCTGGGTTTGATGTCGTCCCACAGATAAAGATGGACTCTAGTGGTGCAGTGTTGGGCTCCAGGTTCAGACTTCTCTCAGACTGGAATGAGGTCTTCATTCAGCTCTGTGGGATGGATGCAGAAGTAAGAGTGTTTGGAGGACAGTGCTCATGAGGAAGCCCTCAGTGATCTGGGGGCTTGTGACCCTGGGTGTCAGTGCTTCTCAGCAGACCTGAAAGGGAGGGAGGGAGGGAGGGAGGGAGAAGATGCTGGAGACCTCAGCAGACAAAGGCAGCTAGTGCCAACACCCGGAAGACAACACATGCTTTGTCATGAGAAAAGGGTTCCTTTCCACCAGTACTGAGGGCTGCCATCCTCCTCATCATCATTTTTGGGGTTGCTGGTGGCAGTCCGCCCTTCAGTCTGACAAAACCCACCCTGTGTTGTCCCCTAAGTCCCT
>NW_010272834.1:292132-295637 GCF_000690775.1 Eurypyga helias | reverse complement strand
GGAAAGAGCATCACTGTCTTCTTGAAACAGTGGGCACCTTTCTCCCAAACCTGATCAGCTCCAGGAATGGAGCCTTGAAACTGCATTCTCACTTGGACTTTCTCCAGGAAGACCACTCGGCCAGACAGCGACTGTTGCCATGATCAGGGTGTTTCTACCGAGAGTGCTGACAGCCTGTTTTCATCAGCTCTGAATGGAAAAATTGTTTGGAAAAAGGCCTGAAATGTTTATCAAAGAACCATGGCATTTAGTGTAAATGATGAAATGACGGCAAATTAATCTAAAACCCACCATCACCGCTATCGGGAATCATGGGCTGTAATAGCTGTGGTGTGGTCAGTGGGAGTTTCACCCCAAGGGCTGTGTGTAGCGGTTTCATAGGAACTTCTGTCTTTCAGCTGAAACACAGCTGCTCCTGGGATGGATCACAAGCTGTGCAGTGCACCAGCTCCACTGTGGAGTGGGGAGTTCAAAGGTGACCATTGCATTGCATTGGTCATGGCTGTTTCGTGCTGCTGCATCTGCCCATAGCCTTCAGAAGCCTTCTGCCTCACTCTTTTAAGTTTCTCATGACAGGGACCAGCCTGTTGTTTTGTGCTGTGATGAGGATTAATAATCCTCATCATGGTTGATGATGTGAACATGAGACCGTCCGGGGATGCAAGGTTTAAAGGCCACAAGGAGAATGGCTGTTTGAATGTCTTGTGGCAACCTCATGGAAATATTTCCTTTCCTTCAGCAGTCAGGAGTTCAGGCTGTTCAGGCTGTTCCTCTAACAAATAATGCCCCTCAGGCCTTGCTGACTCATTTGCAGAGCAATAATTAGGATAGAAGAGTTTCCTCCACTCAATCAGCATCACCATTGCTTGAGATGCCCTTCTGGTAATGTGTGTAACTTCTATGCCTAGAAGAAAAGGTTTTAATCATTCATGGGCTGCAATAATCATATGCAAATCATGTGAAAACATGTTTGCATTTTTTAAATTTATGCTTCTAGCTGTCATGGTTCAAGGTCTAACTTCTAAACTGGAAACTGAGTGTAGTGTTGTGATGGGATATTTCACTTCAGTTTTCAGACAGAACGCAGCTATCAGTCACAGGGCTGCACTTTACACTCACCTTTGGATGTCAGTGCGGTGGCAGAGACATCACTGGCCATTCTCAAGGGCGGGGAGGTTGGAAATGAAAAATCCTGCAGTGAAGAAAGGAGGAAGAAAGAACGATTCACCAAGTCTTTTTGTATGTGTGGACCTCTACAGATGCCTAGGAGGGATGTGACACCCAAATTCATGGGCTGGGGCTGAGCAAGAATTGTCTCTATTTTCTGGATGAGGAGGAGATTCATGGTTGAGGCAGACAGAAACCTCAGCATTTTTCTTGGACATTTCTCCAATGCCCAGAGCCGAAAGTGGTGTCTCACCGTGCCTAGAGAAGAGCCATGTGCAAGAGGAGCACTGGTGGCACAGACAAATCTCTCGCTTCCTTTGCTCAGCCTGTTACCTTCCACCTGTCCCTCTGGACCTATCCACCCCACAGTTCATTAGACTTCACCTTTGCTTTGCTCTCGCTGCAAAACACTTGCCCAGAGAGGAAGATCCTGCGAGGTTCTGGGTCTGAGGTCAAAGGGAGGGCCGGAGGGAAAGCTATTGTTGCCCTTATCGCACTGCAAGATTTGTTGCATTCCAAGGAAATCATCTGGTACTTGGCTTTCCTTGCTGCCCTGGCCACCGTGAGACTTTAGGACAATCCCTAATCTGTTCCCTTGTGAACACTGAGGGCCTTTCTTGTGGGAAACAAGTTCGCAAATTCAGTTGTTTCTATCAAAGATGAGAGAACATCCAAGCAGTGCCAGACAGTACAAGCTTCCCCCACAGGCACTTTGGCTCTGGCATCCCACACTGATCTATCACCACTGAGACCCACAGCACAAGCCAACATCCCCGTCCATGAGCAGCCACCTCCTCCACCTCCCCCTCCGCTCATAGCCTGCGTTCCTGGCTGCCTACCTCTCCTCCTTCCCAGCAGAGCTGCCAGCAAGGAGAGGCACAGTGCAAAGCCTGGAAAAAGCTGGCACTGGCTTCCCTTTCACAAAAGAGCACGTGTAGGCACACAAACCCGTGGGCTTGAACCTGTGACTAGGACCCACATCCCACCCAGCGCTGTGGCAGTGCTCACTGAGCTATGGCGCCTCTGGGCAGCAATGGGAGCGGAGCAGGGATGTGCCTTGGTGGGGAGGGGGAAGGAAGCTCTCACTCGGGAAGCAGCATGAAGCTGAGGTGGCAGCAGGGATCAGGGTCCCCATTTCCTCCCCCCTCAGCCCCCCTTGCCCTTTCCTCCTGCCCCCCACCTAACCTTGCCCTTCCCCTCCTTATCACACGGTGCTGCATGCTCCCTCTCCGCCCCAGGGAAGAGGCCACCCAAGAAGCGAGGCAGTGGGGAAGCAGGAGGAGCATCTCGCTCACTCTTGGCGCTGCCAAAATCATTACCCACATTGCTTCTGAAGCCTTGGCTTTGGGTGTTGGAGAGCGCCGTTCACCAGGACCTCCCCAGGGACCACTTCTGCCACTGGCCATGACTTCCTCTCTTCTTGCAAGGGTTGCTGAACGGTAAACCCAAATCCAAAGGCTTAGGACACTTCCTGCACTCTCACATGGTCACGGCTTTGCATCTCATCCCCCTGCCAGAGGGCAAGGTGGGAGTTTGCTCCTACCAGCCTTCAGGACAAGTCTTGCTCCTCCCACCTCCCACAAAGCAAACCTGGCCCAGTCGCTCTACCTGCCTCGGAGATAAGGATCAAAGGGTCCCCCTTAGTTCTCTTCTCAAGGTCCCACTGCAACACCACAAGCACATCTGGTTGTGTTTTGCCTTGGGAAGGCTCCAGATAGTTGCTGCATTATCATCCTCCTTAGCCAGCCTCCCCTCTGTCTTTGCCTGCTCCCCTCCTCCCTGCCCGCTCCTGTCCACAGCGGTACTGATGCTCCTCTCCTCTGCCACCTCTGTGGTGGTGGATCATGGCCAGGGACGGGGCAGAGGATGTGCTGTGACTGCATGCAGAGGAGGGTTGAAATGTCATGGGGTCAGGAGGTAAGGATAACAGCTTGAGCTTTCCTCTTACTCTCACCTGAGGTTGGAGGGGTGAGGGCATGGGACAGAGCTCCAAACTAAATCAGTCCTTGAAGATCCCCACTGTACCAAAGGATAGAGGGGTCTGGCTGGAAGGGGTTGCTCCTTTTTAACATTGCCAGCTCTGCTTCAGTCCGGATCTGAGAAGGCTTCACCACACAACCATCAGCAAACCTTTGTGAAGCTGCGCAGGAGAGAGAAAACGGATGCAGAGTCCCTAATACTGTGGCAGTTAGCAGTGCTGGAAAAGGGAAGGAAATCAAACCATCAGGAGTGTTTGTGAGGAACACAAGGCTCAGGAGAGTGGGTAGGAGTCGATTGTTTGCTGGTAAATCACACCAGGTTTCATGGTGAAGCACCTAGGGCAGCCTTAAAACCCACC
>NW_010272834.1:258509-292101 GCF_000690775.1 Eurypyga helias | reverse complement strand
TCAGCAGGATTTAATGTCTTCCAGTGAGTAAATACCCTCATTTCATTAGCACAAAGTGGTCCTCATCAAAGTATTGGCAAGATTACAACTTTTTTTTTGTAAATCCAGCAAATTGCAGTCTGCCTTCAGCCATCCACTGGAGTCTTCCTTGTCTCACTTTATAACTGAACTTTGTTGTCGGGGGAGGGGGGAAAGGGATTACATTTTTTATTGCTGGGTGTGTTTTATGGAAGATCTGTCAGCTGGAACTGACAGTGCCAATTAAGATTGCGTGTTTTCATGCGAATTGCAGAGTCTTAGAAAGCACAAAAAATGAACAGAGGAAACCAAGCCAATCTGTATACAGTGATAGATCTGGGGAAGAGCAGAATGGGAAATATTTCGGCAGCAAAGGACAAAGAGTGTGATGGGACCCTGGTTTGAGGGTATCTTCATTTTGTTAGTGAAGGGACAGGGGAAAGAGGAGGCGGAGAAGATACTGTATCCCCAAGCAATCTTACTCCCTGGGATTTACTCTCTGAGCCACATGTCTCATGGCAAAAGCAACAGCCACCTCTTACAGTTCAGAGGCAGAGCTTGACTTTCAAATCTGTGAGCATCCTGGGTGCTCACTGAGTCTGCTGGCATTCTCTCCCTCCTTCCCTGCTGGGTCTCCACAGTCAGCACCTCTGCCTCTCTCCACAGGTACCCTCCAGACCCCTTTGCATGAGGGCTGTCAGCCAGCTTCGTGGGCTGGATGGCAAACCCAGCCGGCTCGGACAGGGGCAGGTGGGATGGAGGGTGGTGGTATGTGTGGAGGGGCAGGATGCTCCCCTTTGGGGGAGGGATGGGTGCTCAGGATTTATGCTGCTGTACATGAAAAATAAACACTTGGTCTCCACGTGCTTTGCTAGTCGGCGTGTGCAACTCAGCTAATTCAAACATCCATCCATCAGCCCTCCCTTGACTCATCAGCACAACACTAGAGCGCAGGGGGGAGTGAGCATTTCCACATGGGGACGAGAGAAGATCCCATTTGCCACGGGATGTTGAAATACGTCTCTGAGCCAGCTGCTAAAACAGGCAGTTGGGTACACCATTGCCTTGAATTTGAACCATTACTTACAGCTCTGAGTTGAACGTCCATTTTTTATGTCTTTTCGTGTGACACAGCCTAACTCCTTTGGCAGGCTCAGCTTGCTATGGGCCAGTGCAGGGGTTTGCCTTTACCAGGCTGATGGGACGTTCTCCTTGGCAGGTCTTCAGAGATGCTGGCCATCGTGAGTGGCAGAGGGGGAATCCCTGTTGGTAAACTGGGGGTGATACCAGCTCAGCCATCACCCCTCGCTTGGCTGTTTCTCTGCATTTCCATTAGAGCACTCTATTAATAGCTGTGTTTCCAAACAACACTGGCACTAATAATGATGTATTGGGACTTAAATGACACATCTGACAATGACACTGAATGTTGGTGTTTGAGCACCGGGCAGGAATTTTAATGAGGAAAGGAGTAGAATGAATGACATGTAAAAATGGAGATGGACTTTAACAGGCTTGTGTTTCAACAAGATGATGAAAAGTCTGATGAAAGCTTATCTGCATGGTAAGATAGATGAATTAGCTGATTCCCTTTAAGGCCAAGTGGCCCAAGGTATTCACTCTTGCTTACTGGGATGGGACAGCTCTGAACCTGTGCCTTTGGGAAAGTAGTGAAATATGAAATGTTAAGGGGGTCTCCATCAAACTGCCCCTTTCTTTGGCTGAATTCTGTTCCTGTGACACAGTGGCTACATCTGTACATGTCATTTTAGGACCAGTGGAGTGCCCCACGTGGCCTTTGTTGGATATGCAGAATGAGGGGAGTGGGATGTAGGTTGTAGCCTGTATCTGGCAGACCCATGAGGAAGCTGAAGATACCCTAGATGGTCTAAAATGGCTTAGGCAACTGTCTCCTGTCTGTTTCAAGTCAGCGTCTCCCTGCTGACTGTCTTGATTCAGGTCCTGCAGGATGACAGAGAGAGGGCAAAAGCTAGAGAAAATATCTTTGGCCGTAAACTTAATATACTCTTGTGACAGGAGTATTAAAGCGGTCAGACAAGAACATGCCAAGGTTCAGCTCAATCAGTATCTTGTTTCTGATGATAACAGCTGATTCAGTAAAGTGTGACCCTTCCCTTGCCCCTAAATCTTCTGTTGGGACTATTTCCAAACCTTTTTTTCATCCCACAAAGGCTGTTCTGTATAAATACATTGAAGCAGATTGCCCAGAAATAGGGCTCTCCCTACCCTCTCTATCTATTCCCATCCAAATAAACATACTCTTAAAGAAATATACGGTTACCCAGATCTAGCAAATAAATCAATCCAAGCACACAATGCCAGAACTGATGTTACAGCAACTTCTTTGCTTTTCATGGTGCAGCTTCACAAAAGTGTTTCTTCTCCCCTCAGAATAATGGCCTGTGCACACAGATCCCCAAATAAGCATGGAGCATCTCCTTCAAAACTGCCTCTGGTAAAATTTTACTGGAAACATTCCAGGAACAAAGTGCTTGCTGTGTGTTTCATGTCCCATGCAGCATGCGAGATGGAGCTATTTGTTTGTTGCTGCTTTGCCTTTGTTTGTGCAAACTGACGCCGCAGGGACTTCTTTTGAGGGCACTTTTCAGCCAAGAAGATTATCCCACATAAATACAGCAAAATAAATAGGTTTGTCACTGGAATGTCTTCAGGCCATTCTATCGATCGATCGATCGATCGATCGATCGATCGATCGATCTATCTATCTATCTATCTATCTATCTATCTATCAGAATAACAGAATTAAGTTCCTATCACGGACTAAACCAGATACATTGGGCTTATCTTATTTTCTGTCTGCAGTGAAACTATGAGGAAGAGCTGAGCTAATTAAATTGGGCCGATTTACCTGCCTCGTACACCTCGGAGTTACTGCCCACAGCTGATCATCCTGCTCCTTTGCCAAAGGGCATCACTGCTCTAGCTGAGGAGCAGCTAGGACCCATAAGCCTTTCAATAATTAACCTTGGTCTGAAGAGGAACTGTGATTCAGAGCCATGAGCTTTTAGCCCAACAGGGAAACTCCTACCAGCTCTGAGGTACCGTGGGCTTTTATTACCTTTTCTAAGGTATTTGAAACAGTGGATTTTCTTGATTTGTATGCTTTTACCTGTTATCACAAGTTATTTCTAAAGTCCACCATGGTTTTTGAGCTGTTGGGTAAAGCTGCCATGAAGGTCATCAGAGCAATGATAGGAAAGATTTTTTGAACTCTGAAACTTTTATTATAGCCTCTATCAGAAACTGCTACAGGTGCAGGTCCTGGTGGTATGTGACCCTGGATAAGTCACTTAGAAGGATGTTTGAAAACTAATCTGTCAGAAGGTGGTCCCCAAATGACCAAGAATTAAAAGCAAAATGAATACGCTGTTCCCAAGCTTTCATGTGCAGTCCCATAAATGCAAGTGAACAAGCAAAATGGGAGAAAATAAAGGTAGTAGCTAAACACAAAATCTTGCCTGATCTCTAAAGGACTGTGATGAAAACTAAAATAGCAAAGCTACACAAGCAGGCCTATGGATAAGTTTTTTCCTCAGAACAATTACATGTCCCTTCCATTAAAAAGGTTCTTAAATTCTGATATGAGAGTGCAGCTGCATGTGCTAATGGAATGGAGTCATTGTCCATCAGTTGATTCACCCAAAAGTGATTGACCTGGTCCTAATCATGAGGTGAAAGGGGTTACCTTACACCTCAGAGGAAGAGGTGGTAACTTGCTAAGCTGCCATAATTATGTGCCCATATCTGTGGGCCCCCAGTGTACTTAACAGCTTTGCTTTCATGGAAATCAGTGGGAATTTTTCCACTTGAATAAATGTCAGGTACCTAAGAAAGATCTCAGCTTGGGGAGAGACTTAATCTGTCTGATTCCTAACTAACAAGAGTTTTCCCAGAGGTACTGGGAAAATAGAGGGAAGACTGTTAGACACGCAGACAATCTGGCAATAAGTCTATAAGAGTATCTCAGACGAAAGACAGTCCTTAGTTCTGTCTGGAAACAGGGACTATAGGAAGTTTCATGAGTGTTTTGGGACCGATCAAGGTTGAGGCTGCAGTATCCTAGCTTGAGAAGGCTAGCAAATAAAGGACAATCCAGGTCTCTGGCTCCAAAACCAGTAAAATCATTTTCAATAAAATAATTTTCATGCCTTTTTCTTTGCTACAGCAACTGAAAGTGTAGAAAGAAGCTGACTGGGGACTTACATTAGAAGAATGAGCAGCTGGATTACAACTTATAATAGGTGAAAGGGAAGGAAAGGATAGTGGCCAGTACAGATCCCCTGGCTTTGCTCGCTACACCATCCATACACACAGACCTGAATTTTAAGTCAGCTGAATCACTGAAATTTGGAAAGTCTCAGTTTTCGTTTGTACAACATCAAATTAAAGATTAAGTTATTACAGATGTCAGTCATCCTTTAAAAAAAATTAAATTGGCTGAAAATGAGACAGAGACAAAATGAATAGCTTAGAAGATACAGTGTTACTGTAGTCTATTTTTCCATCACTGTCATTGCACTTATCACACAGCTGAAACTGTTCATTTGACTTTGTTAGAAAAATACATGTCTACAAAAATCTTTTCTTAAGGACTTCTTATTTTTTCCAGAGATTTTTGAAATTACTTTCGTTTTTCCTCTCTTGAATTGGCAAAAATGATGTGAAACGAACAATTCCTTTAGACTGACAAACTAAAATAATGACATCAATATATTAGGTTTTTGAAATGATTTGTTTAGACTTTAACCTTTAAATAAAATTGTTCTAAATCTTATAGTTTAAAATGGAAATGCGTCTAGAATAAAGAGAAATATTTGGCATTTTTCCATGTTAAAAAAAAAAAAATTCCAACCTTCTTTGCTATATTCTTATTGTACCAAAATCATCAGCAATCTGTACCCCAAACCCTATGAAAATTATGATGTGAGGGGAAAAGAGAACCTGAAAATCCTTAGTTTTTTGAGCTGACTACCAGGTAGGTTGTCTAGGCCACCCCCACAGAGGTCACCTGAATCCTGTTTTTCTTAGATAAACCTGTTCCCCCCCCTTCCCCATGGTTTCAAGAGAAGGCATCTGGACATGAAGAGGTGGTAGCTCTTGTTATAATATCCACCCTCATGGATCCCCCGCAGGTAGAACTTGGTGATCCCAGAGATTAGCTGTTGCTGGTGGTGCTGAAGTATGGGAGATGCACATGGTTTATCTCAGTCATTCAGTTTGTGTCTGAGATGAGGCACCAGATAAGGATGCAGCATTTGTGCAGGCAGAGCCGTGCAACTGCATCATTAATAACCAGAGAGGAGGAGCTGACATTTATTTGCTCAAATACCCATAAACAAAGACTCTCAGAAAATGGATGTTTTCAAATGAGTCATTGAATGGGCATGGCGGCTGGGTCTGCAGCAAATCCTCTGTGAGACACCCAGGTTCTCAGTAAAGAATATCTTTTTCTAGGGTGAAAGAGAAGCTCCAGATCCAACACAGTACTCCCCCACGTTGGCAGGGATTTTATTTCTCCCTGCCGTGACCAGTGACGCACTATGCGCTGGGGATAGAACTGTCTCTCTGCTCCTTAGATTCATGGTCTCTGTAATCTTTCTCAAATTTAAAATGGAAATGTTTAAAGATGGAAATGTTGGGCAGTGCTATCTCCTGACACATTTCCTGTGGTGTTTACATAGCTGCCTCGGTGGACATTTGTCATTTAGACTACTCCAGGATTCCATGTAGACTTTGTCATCCCACTGGCAAGATGGACACAATCTGCTCTTTAAACCAGTCCCACTCCATTCATTCCTGATATAATTTCTTTCCAGGTCAGCAGCAGTCCCCAGGGAAGAGCATCAGGTTGTGGGGCCCAGTTTCATGGTAGGTCTATTAGGAAGGACTCTCATTCCTTGATTCCATTGTCATTCCTTGCATTGCCATTGCATTTGGAGCCCAACAATCAAAACCACCTGAAGCACCGTGAACAGTGCACATGTAACCCTATGGCTCTGCGTGGCTGTCCAGAGAGCACGGAAACAGTTACTCAAGAGCCTGGACCAGACCCAAGAGGGTTTGCAAAAAAAAAATAAAAAGGAGGAGGGGTAGTGGGGGGCAGGCTTTGATTTACTCCTACTCTCTATGTTCCAATTTTCTCTCTGAAAACAAAGAGAGGTATATATGGGCTCTTGGCCTTGTGCAAAATAGAAAAGCATTTTCATTTCTGCAAAGCCTCTGTTGTAGAATTAAAGAAAGGATGCTTTGTGAGCAATTGGTTGGTGTGTGTTCTTAAAAAAAACCTCAGAGAAAACCTGGCTTCTAGGACGTATAGGTAGGACCAACAGATCCCAATCAGTACAGCACAAGGGGAGGGGGAGTGATCTGATCAGGAGGGCTTTTTTATTCCTTTTGAGGCATCAGTCTGGCTATTAAATGTCCATCTGGCTGGCAAGCTTCAGCAGGCTAGTGTCTAGGTTTTGGAGAAGAGCTCTCAGGGGCTAGCTGTGATGCCTCAAGCATGCTGACAGCTCTGATGAAGACAGCCTACCTTTGTGGAACAGGACCACTACCAAAATGTGTGATCCCACAGGGGTTGGTGGCTGATAGAGGAAACACCAAAGCTATGTTTGGAAGATGGTGACTATAACACGCAGCGCTGGTGAACTTGCTGGTTTACCAGATAGATCCTTCTCCATAAGGTCCTTTCTCTGCTGCAGCTCCTGCCATCTCAGGAAGTCAGGCTCAATTCAGGGGTGAATCCCTTGGAGTTAAATCCACACTACAGTCATAGCTGTGACTACAGCTCATGTAGATACACCTGTCTGGGCTTTGTACAGTCTTGGTGAATGTTGCTAGTACTATCTGGAGAAACACAACATCAGAAATGACTGTAGAGCACAAAGGATTTAGGAGGAATTCTCAGGTAATAAAAAACATGAAGTATCTTGCTTGCATGGCAGAAGGATGACATGTTCATTGGTTTAGTAGCTTATGGCTGGGTGAGGCATGAACTGTTTTTTGAAATATTTCACCCACATATTTTAGGAAAAGCCTCAAATATAGGAAAAGGTGTTGGTAATGCCAACCAATGTTCCTATTTACAGATCATTCGCTTGCAGAGCATGCAGTGTTTCTTCAAGGAAATACGAAGAGTGAGGAAAAGGATGCAAACTCTGCAAGAGAGGAAAGAGTTACTTGGTGACACAGAATTGGAATGGGTCCCAGAGGATTACCAGCAAGAAAAAGGGGCTCTGGTTTAGTCCTGCTATCTTTGTTCCAACTTTCACTGTGAAAACAAAAAGAGAAAATATACAGGCTCATGGCTATGTGCAACATATAAAAGCATTTTCACGTCTGCAAAGCCCTCACTGCAGAATTAAATAATGAAGGCTTTGTGAGTAATCGGTTGGTATGTGTTCTTAAAAAATAGCTGCATCACAGACAAATCGGCTTTTGTTCAGAAATGGGGCAGGCCACACAACGAAGTCAGCTAGGACAGGTGATGACAAGGATAGTGACTTGTTATTGTGTTGTGAAATTTCATGCAATATTGCCATGCTCAGACCTCAGCAAGCCTTCAGCTAAAGAGAACCAGGTTTGGTCAGGTGCATTGGGTGTATTTTCTCCCAGCACAGGAAGAAAGAGGACCAAGTTATTGCTGGATATGGTAACCATCCTTCCACAATAAGTACGTTCAAGGAGTAAAGCACTCTTCACTCTCTATACTTCAACATTACACCATCCCTTCTGTCCATGCCACAATCCATTTTAACAGCCTATTGCCTTGTTTGTAAGAGATAGCAAAATTAATCTTATATACCATGTTCTTCCCAGGTAGTTAATGTGCTTGCAATGCTCTTAAAGTCTACAGAACTACAGCTTAGCTCAGTGAGAAAGGATAGTGTTAACTCATGGGCTCTTAGGAAGCAGGATTTTGAAGGCTCCTCTGCCTGTCCTAACACTACACAGGTGGGCTGGTGATTTAATGAACATCTGTCCTGTGATCACATGAATCTGTTCTGCATTTGATTTTCTGATGGGTGAGGTATGTTCTGGCATCTATTCTGATAGTTACCAAGCAGAAAGGATGATACCTAGCCAAATATCTGCTTTCCAGACAATGCTCAGGAGGGGTTGAGTAAGAGTGAGCACAAGCAGCAGAGTCTACACGGGGAGTCTCCCTTTGAGTTTCTTCTGATGAGCTTGTAGCTTCTGCTCCTACCAACTTCTTGGTGTTTGGCTACAGTGCATGGCCACTAACCAGCCTGTTGCACAAACAAGGGTTTATGATTTCCACTGATGTTTCTCCCTCCCTGGACACATTATTTATTCTGAGGAACTAACTGGATCCTGACTGGGGATCTGTGCTGGAGTCCAACGTTGAAATTTTGCTTCTCAGGCAGAGACTCCTTTTTCACTGTTACACCTTTGCTCCAGGCTCTAACAGTGCTGAGACTAGTAGCATGGAGGGGTATCTGTCTGTGTTTTACATATGTGTGTGTAACGTTAGTGGTTGTGGATGCTATCAAGGTTGCAAGCAGAAATTTCAGAACAGCTGGCCTAATATTTTTGTTGGGTTTTGCCGGTTTCTGTGAGAATGTGTTAGCTATTTTTACATTTATTTAGTATAACTTATTAAAACTAGGAAATCCACCTTGTGCCTGACAGTAGCAATATTCTGGTGGAACGTGACCCGAAAGCCATTCCTGGATAAAGTATGTGTGAAATGGGGTTTCATTGCCCACTAACTGCTGGCTGAGGTTCTTCATTGTTTTGTCTTGTGATGGGTGCTGCGAGAAGGCCACGCAGTTTCATCAGTTCTGGATCCTGCTCCCACTCTTGAGAAATTCCATAACCTGACGTTCTGGCTTGTACCTCATTTGCTTATTAGGCTATGTAGGGTGGCAGGTCGGCTTTCTTGAAGAGTTCTTCTCTCCAGAGGCAGCTGGGCCTTTGCTCTGGGTGCCCGCTCAGCTTGACAGGAAGATGGATGAGAACATTTGTAAATTTTTGTCCTGTACAATGTATTCCCGGCTTCCTTCCAGCCCTGATTTTGAAACTGGCATGTGACTGGTTCGGTTGAGTCTTCCCATGTCTTTCTAACATTCCTTTTCAATTTGGGCATATTGTTCTGCTTGGTGATAGTGGCTCTGATAATTGCATGAGTCAGCCATTTTGCGCAGTTTGGCAATATACTGATCTATTGTTTTTTCAGCTCCTTGGACAATGTTCCTGATTCTGTGGGTTGAAAAGCACTTCTAGGATTTTACCAAGTCCTTCCTGCTCTGCTCTTGTCCCTACCAAACACTGTAAAGGCATATGATAGACCTTATCTCAGAGAATTAAAATCATGCCTGCTTACATTTCATTTTTTTCTGTATTTACTGTCAGCTATCTGAGGTAGTTCTACCTCACAGCTAAAAGGGCACTCAGCAACTGACCACAACCCCCTTCCCATTTACCTCTCACATCAGAGACAGTGCTGTGCCCTTGACCTTGCCCTTTTTTCCTTCTCCTTCTCTTTTCTTTCTCTGACATCGTTAGTTTCTTGTGCTTGCAAGCCCCTGTTCCTCACTCCACCACGCTCTGTGCTCCAGCACAAAAGGCGACAGCCCACAGAGAGGTGAAACTTGCTCATGACTGTTTGTGTTCTTAATTATTACAGAAGTGCTCTCTTGAACTAAGTAATTTGCAGTTATTAATTCATCCTATTAAGCTAGCTGTGAAGAAAAGATGTCTCGCTGTTATTTTGCATTTGTTTGATTGGCACCTTATTTGAATGTAGGTTTTATCAAGTTTTATCTCTAGCTGAGTGACACAGCTAATTATACCTGTTTTCACAAGCTTCAAGCTCCAGTCTGAAGGAGAGTGAGTATATAAAGCACCGGTGTCTTAATTCTTATAGATAAATGTTTGGTTTCACATAATGTTTGAGCACATGGGTTTGAAATGTGACTTTTGCTAGCAAAACTCACATCACGGGAAGACCCTGTGAGCTTCGTAATCCAGAGAGAAGTGGAAGGGGCAGATCCATTGGGTCAAGCCCCAGCACAGAGGGAGAAGCTGAGCAATCATGTTTTGCAGATTCTGTGTTTCTTTCTCTTTCATCCATGGACCTTGGAGGACCTAGGACTCTGGGCTTCCATTGACTGTTGGACAGGTGTCCTGAGGGGTCCAGGTCAAATGTACTCATAAAAACTAAAATAATAGAGATGAGCCTATGTAGGAAGTTAACGTCTTCACACTCTGCCTAGTCAGGGATCACTAAAGATCTGGGGTAGAGAACTTATGCCTAGAAGATGACCCAGGCAAATGTGCCTCCTCAGATCACAGCTAGGACTAAACCATTATGTAAATCTTCAGAAAAAGCTTAACATCATAAGAGGCCACGTTTTTTTCTATGCCTGTGTGCCAGTGCCTCTCAGGGCAGGTGTTAACTAGTAAGAAGGATCGTTTTCAGGCAATGCATGGGTGACTCATCAGCACAGCAGGCCACAGAGCTAAGGGCTGTAGATGGGCTTTAAGAAGAGCTGAGATAATTTTTATGACCTAGGAAAGCATTTGCTTGGCTGTTCCTGTATAATCAGTAAAAGAAGGGTACTCAAAGCTCGTTCCTTGGGGCACCAGCTAATGATGCTAATTAGCACACAGACAAGGCTTTGCTGAAAGCATTACACACAGGCATGTGCTAATTAATTAGCTGATTGTCTGGAGGAAGGTGTTGTCTTTGCCTTCTCCTGCAAGATTTTGCAATGGGAAGGAAGGACAATTTTATGCTTGCTCATAAAATAGATGCCACTGTGGACTAGTCCAGCATGGTGAGTTTGGGCAGCTTCCCCAGGAATGTGAATCTGTGTGAAGGTTTAAAGACATCCCTCAAACTACTACTCCAAGTTGTATCTCAGTGCATTGTGGGACGAAGATGTTGTTACTAGTTTTTTTGACTGTTTGTTGTCTTTAGAAAAGACTGGTGCCAAAGCCAGCTATGTCCAATCCCCAGTGTATGTTCAGGCAATGATACTCAACTGAAGCCATAGCCCTGAGCTTCTGGGAAGAGAGGTTCGTGTGGAAAACTGTTCTTGGTAGTTTCTGTGGCAGAAGAGCATCACTGCTCGTAGCCAGAACCAGACAGTTGTACAGGCTCTTGACACCACAGCAGGCTCTTAGGAAGCTTTGAAGATCAAAGATCACCCCCTCTGATGGGCTGTGGAGCTGGCTGCCTTTCCCAAGGAGGGCTCCTTGCAACAAACTCAGATTTGATGAAATCCAATGTCCTGACATTATAGTGACCGCTTTGGCTCCAAGAAGCTGAGCTCAGACAGAGGCACTGGAATCTGGCAGTGACCAAGTGTTTTCTCTTGTTGGCTTTCTATTTCTAGGATACTGTTGGATAGGATCCCAAGTGATATATCTGGCTTCTTCTCCAGGATGGTTCGTGTGTGTGTGTGTGTGTGTGTGAATGTGACTAGGCAGAAAATACTCCCTCCGTTGTTGTATGGGAGAGAAATAAAGGAAGGCCTGTTTAAGAGAACAATGTAAGGAGGAGTGTATTTCTCTTTTAACTCCATATAAATCCCTGTGTGGCTAGACCTCCATTTTGCCTGACCAAGTCAAAGCAAAGTTTTGCAGCTGCATTCAGGGTTTCTCACTCCCTTTCCTCTCTCCTGCACTTGCAGAGGAAAGAGTAGCTCTGTTCTATTTGGAAGCACATGGCACACAGGTTAACTGGACCTACAGTGGGCAGAGGAAAGAGAGCGAGTTGCTCCTTGTAGTTTCATAGGTCCTACATAAAAACTGCCACATGGGAAGAGTTCCTTGGATTTGTCAGAATGATCTCCTGGTCAGGTTTTGAGGAGGAGCTATTGGGTGGTCATCCTTTCTAGAGAGGGTGGGTGGTGGAAAGCCCCCTCCTCTCCTACAGAGGAGCACTGGTAATTTGCAGCTCTGGGCTGGATCTTTTTGGCTAGACAAAGCCAGCATTTTGTGAGCAGGCTCAGAAGCAAGAGGGAAGCAGACTTGTGCCATCAGTTCCTTGAAGCAGGTGATTGTCCTATCTCATGGACTATGAATGCACTATGTGGCAGCTCTTCCTGTCATTTGCTTTAGGCATGTGGCTCCCCTGCTTTTGGATTTGAGTTGGTACCCAGACCTGCCAACCCTGTTCCCTAGGGGGAGGTTTAGTCCATAGATCTCTTAGCCAGACTGTGGTGAGCTCCTCCATCTTCTTCCCCAGGTAGCCCACTAAGACAAAGTCTAGCAGTCAGATGCCCAGTGCTTGTTCCACGAGTAAGAGCTGCTCCTCCCATCACCGGAGTTAGTACAACCATGCTCATCAGAAGCAGTCATAAACATTCGGCACATGCGTATGTGACTCAGTGAGTGCCCGTGGGGCTGACTTTTACAGACCTCGTTACCACATGAGGGGATAGTTGTTCTCAAGACCTGAGTCATTTGCTTAATGGGCCCTATTTTTAAATGCAGGAGGCAGAGGTGGCAGTATTACTGGTAAGGAAGATAATTACCATCATTGCTGTGACACTGGGAGTATTAAGAGAAATCCCTTCTTTCTGAGGTGGTCCTCCATCCTCAAGAAAAAGAAGAGTCCATGTTGCTTCTTCCAGTTTAAGGACAGAGAAGAGCACATATAAAGTGGAAGATTAAACAAAAAACACTGCATTTTTGGTTTTGCAGGACCTGTAAAAAAGCTGGTAATGTGTCAAAAGCCGGAAGCTGGGACGTCTAAGTGCCCTGACTTCCCAAAGTGCTGAGTAACATATTTCAGAGTTGTGCATTTGGGCACGTGCAAGTTACCGCGTGTGGGAGAAATAAAGTGCCTTCCTTTTTCTTATTCATGTTGCAGACAGACACAACCGCGTCATTCACATAAATCAGGCACAGTCAGCCAGAGGGCTCAGATTTACAGCACTTCTGATAAACCAGACGCCTAAGAAATTCTGTGATGAGAAAAGGCTTCACTCTGCAAGAACACAGCACGTAACAGTAGCCTTGTGAACGATAGCCCAAAGCCTCAGCTTTCACCCTGGTACCTGAACATCTCACTGTCCTGAGGGAAACATCTGCGGAGCAATTATTATCTTGGAAAGAACCATGGGAACATAAAGCAGTCGGTAACACTTGAAAAGCGTCCCAGATTCCCACTGAAAGGCTTTGTCAGAGCTGTGAACCTTCACTTTATTTAGCTGTATGCTTTTTTGGTCTTTTTTTTTTTTTTTTTGGAGTGGGTAGTTAACCAAAAAAAGTATCCTGTATGTTGCTGCGGTGGGAAATCTCAGCCGTGATAACATTCAGCTCAAGGTTGTTATCTAGTGGGCTGTAACCTGGGGAATATGGGAATATTTCTCAAAGGAAAAGCAGGGCTTGTCACTGTGTGCTCTTTAGGAGCTTAACTATTTGTGCCTTGGTAGGCCCTAGCTGGATGAGCCACATAACACACAGAGGGACAACCACTACTGTGTGCTGACCTGAGGAGGGGTTGGATGTATTTACTCCCTCTCCACAGGACAAAAATTTTATGTCACAGACACTCTTTTTTTTTTTTCCCCCAACTATTTTCTTTTTATGAAAGAGGAAAGGGAGATTTGGACCTTCAGTCTGCACAAACGTCTCTGCTTCTGCCTCTGCTGACATATTCAAATTAGCATGGCAGGCCATTAAGTACATACCTGTCACAGCAGGAGAAATGGCAGGGCTGCCACTGAGCATGCTGTTTCCTAGCAAGACATGCTGGATGGCACAGGCTGCAAATGCTGCTCCATGCTCTGGCATCCCTCCTGCTCCCTTATGCGGCAGGGATGTGGTCACAGCTCTTGTTGTGTTGGGCATGGCCAGTTGCGCCAGAGATGGCCAGACGTTGGAGAGCTTCACGGAACCCCCATATATACACCAAGTTGTGAGGAACCTGTGTGTACATGGGGAGGGAAGGTGTGGGGCACACCACCTGCCTGCATGCAATCCCAAGTGGAAATGGCATGTGAGGCTGAGCAATATTGCTTGGCACTTGCTTTCAGAGGATAGCAAAGGATTTTGGGCAGGAGGCAGTGGCACTCCCCCCTTTTTCACAGATGGCAAAATTGAAGCACAGGGCAGTGAAATAACTGAGCTAAGGTCACCCGAGGAGGCAGTAGAGGAGCTGGGAATAAAACCCAGGTTTCATGAATCACTAAACCACACTGCTTCCCCTTAGGGCTATGGATGTATTATAATCGAGCAAGATCCAGATGTGGTTTTTAACTGTCACTGAATACTCTGTGTGATATCACTCTGCCTAAGAAAATACACAAATTTGGACTCCCCGGAGATTTGACTGGTTCAGGGGCACTTGATTAAGCCTGTTTGGCATGACATTTTTTACGCAGGACAGCACACAAGGGGATGGAGGAGTAACTCTCAAATGTACTGGTAGGGCCTGTGGTGTTGCTGAGCCCTTTTTGTGCCCAGGAAAGATGCATAAGGATTTGAGAAACACAATCTCCAAAATGAAGCAGGGAGCAGACTCGGAGCAAAGAAGCTGGACCACATCAGGAGGTAAGAGGAAAACAGATGCTTGGCAGCAAATCTGTGATCAGACGTGCTGTTCCAGTGGCAACCAATCCCCTTAGAAAGTTATTACTCTCCAGCTGTTCATTTCTGTTCCCTCCATTCTCTTCCCAACCCACCAGCTCCACTGCTTGTTAACTGCTCCAAAAAGCAGCCTCGGCTGTTCTGAGAGAGTGGTGTTTGGAGGTGATTGCAGAGCTGCCTGTGCTGGCCTTTTGACAGAGGTGGTCAGCAGTGGCAGTGATGAGGAGAGAGGGTGAGGGTCCAAGGACGGCCACCTCCCTACCTAGCTCTGTTACACCACAGCAGCTCATCCAGCTGCAGTTAGAGAAAGGGGTGTTAGCTGGGTAAAACCCATATTGCTCTATATGTAAAACTCTTCATGCTTTGATATTAACAGTAAGCAGTGAGCGGGCCAAAACACCACAGCCTGAAGCCATGATTTAAGTTGATCTGTGTTCACATTTCTACCTCCAGGTTTGGGCTAGGAGGTGGGGAGAGTGGAAGAATTGCATCCTCTCATTAAATTTTTTCATTAAAATTGCCCCCCACCGCACCCTGACAAACTGCAGGTGTTTTTCCTAAAAGGCCTGTTCTTGGATTCAGATGATTGTATATCATCTTCATTTTAGCTAAGAATAATAATACACTCCTTAACTTCTGGAGTTGGCCTATACAATTAGAAAGTTAAAAGACTGAAAAACTTGAAATCAAACACTATCCCTTTCATACTTCTTCATGTTAAATAAACATTTGTGATTATAGTTTGATTCCTGATCTCTGCAGCAGAATCCATGCTTTTGAATGCTTGGCCTTAGAGATGCAGATTTCATACTAATTTAAACTGGAAGTAACATGCTTCCTTTCCCTCCCAGTAGGGTTATGTGATGCTCCTGAGTGATGTTAAAGAAATGTTATCCTGTCTGCTGTTAGGAGGGTAAGAGAGACACATGTTCCCAGATGAACAGAACCATCCTCAGCCAGTCCATAGACCAGGCAGTAAATCTGTGCCAGAAACAAGAGTCTCGTCCTGCTGTGGAGTATTTGTATGCAAGTCCTAGATGAAGTGATTCCTGTGGATACGGTGCATTAAAAGCATTCAAGGGGCTTTGGTGATGAGAAGTACCAGTTTAACCCACTGATGAGACCTTGTTCAAGGCTCCTGGCTGTGTTGAGGGTCCAGAGTGGTAGAGAGATTGATTTTGTGGAGTAGTGCAAATTTCACTCTGCAAGCCTCCCATCCAGCCCCTGTAAACTGAGCAAGACAGCAGCTGTCATGTCTACTGACAGCAGATCATATTCATTAGATACAGATGTACCAAACAACAGTTTGATGAGAATCAAAAGCAGAAAGGGCTACTTCAGTATTGGCATTAATACTTCCTAATGATCTAGTCATATAAACCCCACATTTTAAAAAATTAAATCCCAAAAAAGCTTCCTGTTTATGCTTATTTAAAAAGGCCACCAGGGTGCTACAGGAGAAAATTCTCTTTTCATTTCTCTGAAGAAAGGGACAGGAGTCATCTCACCATATTCTGGTTACCTAAAAAGTGTGTGTCTTAGATAAATGAAACTTGCTCTGTAGCTGTTAGAAAGACACTGTCAGCTGCAGGAGAAGATTTCTGCCAGTCTAACCAAGAAATCAAAATGAGAGGGAAAGATTTATCTCTGGAGTGACTTTTTCTCTATCAGCCACAGGAGTTAGGATCACCAGTTTAGCACAGATGCCTAAAATTTAGGTTCAGTGAGCTGAACCCACAACCGGGTGGCGGTGTCACAGAGAGGGAAACTACCTGAATACGAGAAATAAAATGAGGGCTGAAAAAGGGAAGCAGAGAGCCCCAAGAAGGTAAAAAGAAACCTAAGTTAGGGAGTTACAGACAAAAGACAGTACTTTTAAAACAAAGCCAGTTCAGAGGCTGAAATGCAATGTGTCCTTCAATATCAGGTTAGCTGTTCAGCGGTTGGCACTTTGCACCGTGTGAAAAGATCTCAGCTGAAGATCTTTGATAATCCAGCCAGCCGCGGTGTACTCCGGGGCATTATTCCCATAAACCCAGCAGGCAGCTGCGGGGAGAGAGAGGCAGAGCTTTCCCACCACTGAAAGACATCCTCACTGTCCCCTGCTCCCACCCACAGTGAGTCATGACTCCGGAGACACTGCCCTGGTCGCTGGAGAAATCCACAAACCGCTGCAACGTGATGTTATGGACAGGAGGGAAGTGATGCTCTTCTTGAGCCTCATGGAGGGAAACTGCCAGGGTTATGGGATTGGGAGGTGCTGGCAGTGTGTGGGCAGGAGAGTGCCCCAAGGATGGGATACGCAAAAGGGACACTGGATCTGGGTAATGGAGATGTTCTAGCAGCCAGGTCATGATGGACAGATTGAAACTGGAAGCTTGCTGCATCTTACCTGCCCTAGCCAGCATCTGGCTGCACATCTCTTTAAAAGCCAAATAAACTTTTATATGGCAATAAATGCAACCTAGCCAGCCAGGTTTTTGCTTGTTCCTCAGACGTTGATAACCGAGGCCCTTACTGTGACATCGTAATGCCTAATGCTTCTGCCCACAGCCGCGCTTGACGGCAATGCCCTGTAAAATTGGTTTGGACTTGGCTCCTCAGCCTGTGACAATTAGCCCAACTTCCCAGGAGACAGGTGGGGGGTTGTCACATGGGTGTATTTACAGAGGGATGGAAATATTAAACCTTACCACTGATTGTAAATTAAATGCACTGTTAAAGCTCTGGTCAGATGCTCACCCGACCACCCTGCCATCTCCTCTGATTTATCTCAGGAGCAGATGCAGACCCACACTTTGGTGGCCAGCACTGCCAGTAACAAAACAAGTCTGTTGTCACTCACACTACTCTTTGCCCAGGAAAATAAAAACTCAAGTACGTGGACTCTTTTGGAGGGGGAAGAGGGAGCAGTGTGGTTTCATGGCGTGGTGGAAAGGCACTTTATCTTTGCTGAGCTCACGCCTGACCTACCAACCTGGGTTAGACGGGTTGTGTGGGATGGCATCCAGCTGGCGAGCAGCAAGTCCCAAAGAAGCCCACAACCGGCTGGAGTGGGAACCCCACACATCTCCAGCTTTCTCACCTCCCCTGGTGGTGCCGGGCTGTGGGGTGTCACGTGGCAAGACATTCTTCCAACCACCCTCCTGCCTCTCCCGGCCGGCTGAATGACCATCTGCCACCCTTGCCGATGGGATCTGTCCTCACTGCACGAGCTGAGCACGCGTTTGGATAGAGACTTCGTGAAAGTCCGTGTCCACTTTAAAAGCTGGAAATGGGACTTAACTTCTAGCTTTGTAAAAAAGCTTCAACCGTGTTGGTCACTCAAGTCCTGGGCATGCTGCGAGATGGTGTTATATTGCCAGAGTCACTTGATTTACTCTGTTTTTCTCTTCTGTCTTCCCTTCTTTTCTCTGCATTCCCCATTCTTCCATCTACTATGTTTTATGTTGCAGAAATGTGTAAGGAAGCAGATTTACGTGATGTGAGATGATGTTAAGAGGAACCTTATGCCACACTAACATGGATACTGTGTTGGGGAGAAATGTGTATGTCTGCGTGTTTGAGACCACTTGCACAGGACAGCAACCGCAGGACCATGGGGGTAGGAAAGCCTGATGTCTTGAATACTGCAGGAAAAACAGCCTGGCCTTGATCCTCATTCTGGGAAACAACAGCTGCTGCCAGGATAATTTTATCCTCTTGCTTACACAAGAGAGACGATCTATTTTACAAACATCCCGTGATCTCCTGGACCCATATATAAGGTCATTCCAGGTCAGAGTTGCATCACTGGAGTGGCAGGTCCATATTTTGACCTGCTTTTTTGCTCTCTTCCATCAGACTCTTCCTGCCTTGAACATTCTGAGCCTTGGGACCATATTTTTTCCTCTCCTGATTGAGCTGGTTATCACTGCATCCTCTTCCCAGAGTCTCTTCGTGATTTGCAGGGCACTAGGAAAATTTTGCTCCATCATACTCAGTGTAGTGACTCACTTAACATAGAACAGCAATCATGGAAGAAAAGAGTTGGTTTCCCTGCTTGCATCCCTTGATGCAGGGTGCTCAAGATAAGGAGGAAGTCTCATGCCCTTATCAATTCTTATGCTGAAGTATTTCGCTTTTTCCTGGCATTGAACTTCTTGCTGTCTGCCTGAGCTCAAAGGAAGAGACAGAAATTAATTAAAAAGAGAGAGATTTACCAGCTCACTGTCTTTCCACAGCAAGTAGCTGCCCTGCTGCACCTGTAATCTGCACAGCACCTCTCATTAGCTCCCAGAAACACTTCCCAGATGGAAGTTCTTTTAATATAAAAGCATTGAGAGAGAGAAATCTCAAAATTCTTCTTAATTTTTTTTGGGGGGTGGAAAGAAGAAAACCTGAAATGTTTCAGTTTATAATCAGGCATTTGGTTATTTTCTCATTTGTTTGTTTGTTTGAAATAACTTACTGGCTCCACATTTTCTTCTGAAAACATTCATAAGTTTAAAAAAAAAAAAAATCCCTAAGCCTTTCAGAGGAGCCAAAAATGAAAACTGTTGACATTTCTGGAGAAGAAAATTGGCTTCAAAAGGGACAGAAAATGGCTTAAAGTTGAACAAAACTTTGTATTTCAAGAAACTAAATTCCCTTGAAAATGTAATCTCCTGCAGATTCTTCCAGCACCAAAATTTCTCCTTTTCTTAACTCTTTCTTTGAAATTTCCAGAGTCCAATCACATGTTTTGCTCTGAACTGTAATTATTGCATTGGAAGTGCCAAAAGCGAGAGTGGTCCTGATTGCCTCCTGAGGCTGCTCCGCAACACGGAGGGTGCCCAGGAGGGTGTCTTTCAAGACACGTTTTTATTTGGTTGGCAACGGTCACTTGGCATCTGTGCAATCAAAGTATTCCCATATTTAACACCGAGCTATGAATGCTGACAATCGGTGGGTTAATCATTGTGGAAATACTGACTGATTCTTGAGTCAAATGTCAGGTGGTGCCAAAAAACGGAGCCCTGGGACAAAGGACAGAGAAAAGTCAGCTCTGACTAATGCTGTAGATAAAATGGCTGCTACACAAAAATGTGTCTTCCAGCACATCACTGGGGTCACAGCAACATCTGAACCACAAAGTCTACCCTCCTTCCCCATGAAAAACAGCAAATGCCATTAGTGGTGGCTCTATTTAAGCCAAAGTCTGGTGTTCTCAAGGCCTTCAATGGGGGACAACTTATAGCCCTGCTAACAAACTGTCCAGGCTGCTGGGGGTTATTCATATAGAGATTAGAGGGAAAAAAAAAAAAAAGGGGTGGGGGGTGGAAAAGCTTCAGAATTAGCCACGAATGGCCTTAGAAACTAGAAATGCGAAGATATTTTCTAATCAGCAGAGGGGAGGAGATCTGGAACATGTCCACCGTGGGTATAGCACCAGTAAAAACCGCTACCAGGTTTTAAGATGATTTGCATCAGTCAATGAATGACAGAAATGGCTGTGAATGTAGGGGCCAGGCCTCTTGATTTAGCTCTGCCTTTCTATAGTCCTGTTTATTGCAGGCTGAAGAACCAAAAATAGAGGCAATAGTCATAGCAGCCAAGGCTTGCAGTCCCTACCCTAAATATTTAAAATGAAGACTGCCATCTTCAATGATGACTCAGGATTTTGAAGGTTTCCAGTTTGGGCTGCCCAGTGTAACAGAGAGTAAAAAGAGCATCATTTCACACAGGATGGTCCTCTCTCAGCATTAGTGAGCTGGATACACCACCAGGACCTTTGGGACATCTTGGTTCACCCACCAACTGGTGCCCACAGATTTGTGCCCTTACTCAGCCTTTTCAGTCTGCCCCAGGGCAGCAGAGGGTGGAAGATGCTCAGTAGCATTTTTTGGAGATGGGAAAGGCAATTTATAGGGAAAAGAAGTTGCAAGTTTTATTTTCCTGAGCTTAAAGTTGGTTGCAAATACATGAATCTCAAAGAGCAGGGAGAAAAAATATGTGACATGCAGTCGGGGATGTGTTTCTGATCCTCTGAGACTGTGTGTATCTATTGTTCACCAGCACTAACAATGGGATTCCCATTGTCTAATTTTGACTTGGCTTCTAACTCTGGGGCAATCCAAGTTATTTTTTTCAATCCCTGGCTATGACAGAGGAGAGTGACCGTTGCTTAAGGGACGATTGCAAGGCACAGCTGGGATGGAGCTTGGATGGGTTGCTATGGTGTGTGGAACGAGGCTGACAGCTCTGGAGGGCAGTGCATCCCCTCTGTTGTAGAGAGCATTCTTGGAAAGTGACAGATATCCTGCCCTTCAGCAGAGGGGGGATCCTAAATGGCCAGCTAAGACTGAACGCTAAATTTTTAAATAGAGAAAGGGCAGTGTGATGAATCCCATCTGGATAGAATATGATCATTAACACATCATTAAAAATGCCTAGCGTCTTACAAATGCAAACAATGAAATCCTTCCAGGAGTGTTAGTTTCCCCTTTCTCTTTAAATGAAGCTATATTTTTTTAGTACACAGTGTCTTTTCAAAACTCAGTAGCCGCCTTCTCTTCTTTTCCTTCACAGCTACTGCTGTTCCCCAGCTGGGTAGGAGCAAGATGTTTGCTCTCTGTTCTCTACAAGCAGTGGCACATCCTTACCTTGTCCTCCATAAGGTTTTACGGCTAAGGACCCAGTGCAAAGTAAATCCTTCTTCATACTCTGACTCTCTTTTGGTGGCTCAGAGAGGGCCTGTCATCTGAGAGAAAGATAGTGCCTCACCAGTTTGTGCCACTACCCAGGAGGTACCTAATGAGGAAGCTCAGAAACTGGGATTTGACCTCAGAATAGGTCTCTGGGGAGCATATGGAGCCCAAGGGTAGCAGGTTCATACTGGCTGACATGTTTGCAGGGCAGATGATCTGTCTTGGTAGAGTGGGATGCTGTCATTCAGTTTGAAGTCTGGGGCCTGGGTAAACTATGATGAGAAGTACCAAGCCAGGAATAAAGAAATAAATTGATTAGTAGCCTTGACTGTCTGAACCATTGAACCACAATACAAAACACAGGACTGTGACAGCAATAACATCCTTATTATATATAGCCAGTTCTGCTACTAGAAAATGCTCTTATAGTGGTGTTCATCTGCCCACCGATTCCCATTTCTCTTTGCATCCAACTTCCACTAGGTGACTTTCACTTAGACAATATTGCAGCAAATCCTGGCAAGAACTGCCATAATCCCACCAACGTTAAAGGAAAAGGAGTTGCAAAGGAGGGGCCCCTGCAATAGCCCAGAGAAGAGCACACTCGTGTTTCAGATGACAGGAAGAGCTCAGCTTGTCGAGTTTAGTGAAATGAAGGCTGAAAAGGGTAATACTGGCTGCCACAGACACATCAGGAGCCTAAATACCAGGGAGAAAAGAGAGCTATTTAACTCAAATACAATGTTGGCACAAGAATAGCTGGGTACAGGCTGCCCATGAATACATCTAGACAATGGGAATAGACGGAAAACAGCAGTACAAAAGTGAAGAAAAAAAAAAAAGAAGTAATTTTCAGATTATAAAGTCAGACAAATGGAGCTCAGAAAGGCCTCTGGAGACCTGCTCATTCTGGGCTTTTTAACCTTTGGTAATATGACAACTGCTCCTAAAAGAGAAAAGCCATAGACCACTTTGTCCATGCGGCCACAATTATTTTCATTCACAGCTTAGTAAAAAGAAGACTTTCCCCTGCATGTTCCTCTTATTATTTTCCCCATTTGGCTGTATGTTTGCATATGAGAACATGAAATATTAAAATTAATAATTTGCAGTCATTTCACAATGACAGTGAAATAGTGCTTCATGCATAATTGGGTAAGAAATATTGCTGTACTGCAATCCTCTGCTCCAAAGCCCTGTCACAAGCAGCTAAAGCATCCCTCGTTCTTGATAAACTCACAGAGGGTTGTGGGGATGTGGTTGCTGCTAACAGTAGGACTCAGACTTTATGACTCCTCCTAGCGTTAGGCGAGGAGGGAAGCCTGAAGTGCCTATGAGTGCAATGGTGGGAGTTATCAAGACCCTTCAGCAAGTCCCACCAGCAAGCAAAAGGGATGTGAGATGACAGACGGGGGTGCCAGGGAAGTTTCCCTGGAGCATTCTCAGCTGGCTTTTGAAGGCTGCATGGGAGACCTTTGCCAGAGCGCCTGGAAGGTAGCAGCTGACCCCGAGGGGTCATCATGGTCTGTGGGACAGTGTGTAAGGCTGAGAGAAATGCAGCCCCCACCTCTCTCACTCCAGGCAACAGAAGAAGCAGCTAAGCTCACCCTGGCTCCCAGCCCCAGCTCTGCTGCTCCTTGTCCCCATGCTCCTGCCTCAGGACTGCAGCAGCAACAGCCAGTTTCCCGGTGCTGCTGAGAAGCCTTGAGCCACTGCTGGGATGCTCTGGCTCTGTATGGCCTGCCCTGTGCCTCTTTCCTTCTTTCACCTGCTTGTCTTATCTGTTTAGTGGTCATCCTCTTCCAGAGCTGGGACTGGTTTTGGCAGTGGGTAAAAAGAATACATAATAAACCCTAGTCCTTCATCCACTTGGAGGCTAGAGGTGCTGCTTTCCTACAAATAAATGTCAGAAGGAGTTTTTTTTGGCTACACGTCTCTGCCTCTGCGCAGGAACCTGTGTCACCAGTGGCTCTCCAGACTGGGGTGAGCTAAAGTGTCAAGTCCTTATATTTCAGATATCCATGTATGCATTCGTTCCATAGCCTGTGAAAATACCCCCAAAAAGCTCTTCTGGGGCTTAGAGCATTACTGTTCCAGTCTACACTGTCATGTAGTTCCCTGGGTAGTAGGGAAATCGTGAGTGGAGAATGCCAGATCTGGCTTTACTTTGGCCATACAAATGTATTACTGAGTAGTGAAAAGTCAGGGAAAAGCATAAATCTCACTGCTGCACTCCAGTGCTCTGGGAGTTTTTCAAGTCCCTCTGGAATCCAGAGGCAGTTTTCAGTTTGGAAATCTAAATGTACTTTACTGACAGGGCCAAATCTAGTCTTAACACAAGGCCATGGAAGTCAGGGGAGTTTCATTAGGAATGCGTTAGGAATCACATCTCTGCTTTAGGGGCTATATATTAGGGGAATTTCTGAGCCAGTCTGCCTTTATAAAATGTCAGAAGCAATAAGGAGGAAGCCTTGTACCAGTGTATTTTCACTCCTCACCCTGAGATTATCAGATCACCACAGACGCCAAACCACTCCTGCAAGACAACAGTAAAAATGTTTTGCTGTGCTCTGCTGCCTGCTACGGTGTATCTCAACACTCCTGCAGACCATTCCTGTAACTTTATCACTTTCAGCTCCAAATTAACAAAGTGGTATTTTCTCCATTTCACTGAACAGCAGAACATAGGTCTGAACTATATGCATTCATGACGGTGCTCCCCCAGAGCCTGCTCACTTTGGCACAATGTGAGGGTCCGAGTATCCCACAGAAAACCCTCAACAGGCAAGTCGAACCTGTAGGTGGAGAAACACACTGGGGATTTACACTGCTGCATCTCATCGTCTCCTGCATGTGCCGAGTGGGTGTGTGTACTTTAAAATGTGCGCACGCACGATTTACTCATTCAAGGTCATACTGACAGCTTTTGCAAAGCCTGAAAGGAGAATGAGAGTGTCTTAACACATCGTCCTCCACTAAGAAAGCAGAAAGTCAGGCTGGGTAACCTCTGGGATTTGTGAGCAATTGTCCCATTCATGGACAGGTAGCAGCTCTCCCTGCCGCGCTCTTCTTCCTTGCGCCAGTCGTGACAACCTCCTGGCCCCGTGGAGGTCGGGACCCTGGTGAACTGCATCATAGACACCAAATGTTATTCGTGGCTCATGCAAAGTTGCTGCGTCTCAGACATCCCAACTATTTTAAATTTAAAACACAGCTTTGGAAGGCATGTCTCTCCTGCAACATTCCTCCCATTGCACCCATGTGCAGGGGCTTGGCTTTCCAAACAACAGCTCTACTGAGGAGCTAGCTTTGTTATTAATAAGATGGCTGTGTTTATGTAGTTTTAAGTGATGTTAAAATTAAAGTGAAGTTATGATCCAGCTGACTTCAAGTTTTCTCAGCTCCTTTCCTTTGCACACACAGTTTGCCCTGCACTTGTTTGCCTTGGCAGGGTCCAGGCTTAATAGTAACAATTTCATCTTCCATTTATAGGCATCTGCACGCCATGTTATTCTTTTAAAGCAGAACACTTCTCAGAGCTGAGCAAGGGGGACGTGTAAAGCCATGCATGCAAAGGCAAAAAACTTTTCAGGATCTCAGCTTCTTCACATAAGGAATAGCTTTGTCTCTGCCCTTTGGGAAAAATAAGTAGAAAAGGAAAAAAGTCCCGTCTCTGACTTTGGATCTTGAAAAAGAAAGGAAAACAGTCACAAGCCTGCAGTGTTTTATATTCAGTGGACACTACTTGGCCAGTGTCCAGGGCAAATGTAGGAGAGCTGTAAACTGGTGGAGCTGGATATATCAGCAGCAGGATTTTCTGCATGGAGAGATGTATTAATTTTTTGCTTAGATATTTAGACTTCAAACAACCACTGCACCAGCAACTATCTCTTCCAAGAGGCTGGGCTTGGGTTCCCACCCAGAATTCCTAACACCTGAGCACTCTGCAGCCCAGGGAGACTTGCCTCCTTCCTGTTAATCACTAGCCAGCCCTCCTTGCAGGTTTATCCTTTGAATCAGTGCTCAAGCTGGAGCTTCTGGATGATTTTTTTTTAAAATGTCATTTAATTAAAAAAAAAAAAAAACCAAAACCCAACATTTAAAGAAGGGTTGTAGCAGGGATTTGACATTTTGGAAGCCAAGATTCCAGGGCGATCTTTCTGCTTTGCCTTAAAAAAAGAAACATGAATGAGATGCTGGCTGCAAAAAGGCCAAGGGGAAGTGCAGCCACAGCATCACCTGGTGAAGACAACCTGACACTCATAAAAATGAGATTTGTCCTTCCTCAGTGCCACTGAGTTTGCTCTGCTTTGGCTCAGCACAAGTGGAAACTTGGGTCAAACATGATAAGCCTGGAGCTTATCATCAAAATGATAAAATGAGGTGGATATGGAATGATGGAGTCCTTAGTTGGGGGGGAGGTATATTTGCATCAGTGCTAACCCAATTGCCTTTGCACTGTGAGCAACCTTCCTTTTCAGCAAGCAACCTTCCTCACCACCCTGTCTCCTAGCCACAGGGCCCCAGATGCTGCCAGCTCCTTGGCTCAGCATTGGTTGAGATGGGTGAGGCAAGGCCTGCTGAGACAGCACCCCTCTTGCAGGATCTCAGCCAGCATGAGGGCTATGGGTGACACTCAACAAGGCAGAGTGACAAGGCTGTTTTACGTCACGGGCAGTTTTCACCATGAGGGACAACCAGAGCGGCGATCACCTGCCTGATGCATCAGGATCTCCAACTTCTGATGTCCCTGTGGCTACTTCTGGCACTCCAAACTCATGTTCACAGCACATCTGACTTGCCGTGAACATGAGTTTGAACACAACTCCAGATCCTTGGCAGAGCGAATGTGGGCTCATCTTTTCTCTTTTCGCTCAAGAACACGGGCCAGTGCTGCTCCTCTCAGCTCCTGGGGTGGACAACAAAAGCCACAATAGCAAGAAAAGAGGTGATAAAGAAATGACCAGATTTTGCAGCCATGGGCAGGATGGAGAAAGTGTGATATGCATGCGACTGGATGTGCAGGCAGAGCTTATGAGGGAGCGCTCCTTCCTGCTTGCTCCCAGCACCGTGCCCAGCCTTAGTGTGCCTTTCTCACTAGGAGCTGTTTGTCTCCCATGCCTGTATGTGTGTCTGTTATGTGACTCCACGTGCATGTCACGTCCCTGTCCCAAATCTGCTTCCCATTTGCCAGGAACCACATTCTCTGCTGTTTCTGGAGGACTTTCTCTGAGCTGTTCAGCCATGACCTGAGCCTGAGGCGTGTTGGATGGCAGCTTGTGAATCTCACACTGCAACGACTGACCACAAACTGAAAACCTCCCAGTGGAAGACTGCTCTTTAGGAGTGTGTAATGCTCCCTTCCCAAAATTACTGGTTACTCAGTCACTTCTGCATAAACAGGAACTTTGTCCCCAGCTCCTTTCCAAGTGCTACAAGGCCAGCAGCTGGCGTGCTAGCCTATCATCTTTAAGAGAGCATCATCCCCTGAAACGTCAGAAATGTGTATTGTGTCCTGGCTTTCCAGTAACCAGATTCACTTGCACTTTTGCTGATGTTAACAGTCCCCGGAGTAAAACTGCCTACATTTTGCACAAAAGTGGCAAGCAGGGATTGCAGCTCCCCTCTGCTCACCCCCAGCAGATGATCTGCCTGACTCCAACTAGAAGCTCCGTGGGGCAGAGGCAGCAAGAGTTGTGCAGTGATGAAGTCACATAGGGACTGTTTTAATTAAAGATATTGTTTTTCCTTACAGGCTTGCCTCCTCCTTAGTGCTGCTTGCTGAGAGACTGACTGGGAGACAGCCTGTGTCACTTCTTCAGGGACCCTCAGCCCAGCTGTTCTCCAGACCTGTGAGGAAGCTAGGGGTGGGGGTTGTCCCTAATCTGCTTCCCTGGAGCTGCTGCTCGCTGTGAGTCCTGAATGTACAGTACTCTTCTGTTTGCCTAAAAGCTAGGCCTGAAGGTTGAGAATTGATCTCTGCGTGCGGGGTGGGCCCTGGGCGCTCCTAGCCATGGCTTGGCAGCAGCCATGACTGACCCAAGCACATCTTGCAAAGCATACACCGTCACCTGAAACAGCTGCCTCTTGCTTTTACCCTGAAGCTGTTACCTTTTAGGCATTTGAGGATTGGAAAAATACTTGATGCAGTCTGGAAGTTACTTTCTGGGAATATTTGGGCCTTTCTGAGCAACTATCCAGTACAGTGCAAGGGGTTAAATGATCTTTTCTGCTGTTCCTATTGGTCTGGGATTGGCATACTGTCAGTGTCCTGTTCATCTTGTCTGAGGCAAGGGCATGGGGCAGGCAGGTGGGTGAGTTTACAATTCCTAATCTGGGTGCAGCTACTGGGAGGGTAGTC
Source organism: Eurypyga helias (assembly GCF_000690775.1). Taxonomy (NCBI): domain Eukaryota; kingdom Metazoa; phylum Chordata; class Aves; order Eurypygiformes; family Eurypygidae; genus Eurypyga; species Eurypyga helias. The sequence continues at coordinate 264,447 of NW_010272834.1, read as the reverse complement.
CTCTTACCCTCCTGTGGGCCCTTCACCTTTGTTCCTTCTCTTCACCAACACTTTCCAACTCAACATTTTCCCTCCTTCCATCATCCCTAACCTCATCTGCCCCCACCCTTTCCTTTAAATCACCTGCTCCTCTCTTCTTACACCCCCCAATGCCTTTCTGCCTTCTAGCTTCACCTCTGGTGTGCTCTCTGGCCGTGCCAAGCCTCTGTCTCCTTGTTCAGCAGCAGCCTCTACAGCTGCTCTGGCTTTCTTGGCTTTCTTGACTTTCTTTTCTTTTGGTCTCCCCCTGAACACCTGGAGGTGGCAAACCTCAGAAAGACCCCCCAGCAGAAAGGTTTATGACCCACTGTTTCCTCAAAGGGAGGAGTTGAGGTTCTCTTAGGAAAGTTTTGGAGATGCTCTGTCAGCAGAGGGGATGCGGAGGCCCACAGCACTGCCCTGGGAAATCATTAACTCCCCATCTGAACTGAGCAAGATTCTGGGAAGAAAGCATGTAAGCACAATGCTCTTGATGAAATGCCTTGCAGGGAATGACAGGAATTGCAAAGGGGAAAAGGAATGGGCTAGCAAGGAGAGACAAATTCAGGAAGAGCTGAGCATCCAGGAGAAGGATAAAGAAACTCAGCTGAAGAGGAGCAGAAGCCTGTTGAGACCTGCCATGGAAGGGTTTTGGGGTCCAAATGAGAAGCAAAAAAGGGCTCTGTAGTGCTGGTTACAATATATCTGCAGTGGATGGTAGGCAAGAGTTTGAGGGAACAGAAAAACAAGTGGATGGCACCCCTTCATCCTTGAATTGTGTGAGTTGGTCTATTTAGAAGGCATTAATAGGAAGCAAACAAAAGGGTAGGTGTTTTGGTTTGTGGGCTTTTTGTTGGTGGGTTGTTTGGGTTTTTTTTTTTTTTTTGGAGGGGAGCTGTTGTTTTGGTGAGGAGCTTGGGTGGCTTTGAGTTACATACTTTAGCTCTGCTGTAAGTCAGAAGAAAGAAGGATTGCTCTTGTCCTTTGAGAGTTGGACCTGAGGCACCACAGATCAATTTCAATTGCCCAGGGCCTGACAGTGAATCTGTGGGAGTCCAGGGAACTGAGCAACATAGAGCTCAGAAATCCTAAGCAGCAGCTTCTGTCCATGGGAGAGAAGCCCTCTTTCTAGCTGGTGTGTTGTGAAAAAGTTTTAAGAAGACAGCATGGTTTCAGGTCACTGCCAGTAAAAGAGAGACAACATGGAGGCAGTTCAGAGGAAAGATGACCAAAAAGCTGAGAGGTGACTGAGCTAGCTTGGTTTCTGAGCTGCAATTGAGAAAGTGAAATCTGCCTGGCTTGGCCAAATGACAGTAAAGAATTCAGACTCACAATCAAGTTGCCACAGCTCCATGAATAACTGTAAATCGGTTGAGAGAGGCAGTGGCAGAGTCTTGATAAACCTCCAGATTGCTGAAGGGCGTAAATACCAAGGCTACAGAGAAAATGGTCTTGGCCCTGGACCAGGTCCTGGCTCAGGCTCGTGGTTCTCTTTTGACTTTACCACTGCTGATGGCCATACTGAAAATGAGTCCCCTGCACACATGTAGCTGAAGCAAAGGCTGGCCTTTAACCCGTCACCATTGGAACCACATGAAACATGAGAGCCCTAGTTCAGCATCATTACCTCTTCTTTGGGTTCTGAACCGTAATCAAGGCGTGTTGGCATTGCCTGTGGATCAGAAGCTTGAATGCAAATCCTTGAAGGCAACAGAAAAAATGCCGGTTTTGCAAAATGATAAAGAAGCACTGGGATTGAATTTTGACCAGGGAATGGATGGACGTGGTACTCCATAGGACAGAGGAACAGGCTTACCTATGCTGAGTAGGTTTTTCCTCCTGATGTACCATAGTGGGTCAACTGAGAGGATAAATTAAGTCATACATACATAAAGTCATCTGGTCCTATGCAAGCTCTCCATGAGTGATGCTGGTGGAGCCTCATAAATGAGCCTTGGAGTTAACATTGTCTTGATAAACTCGGAACAGATCGCTCTATATGAAACTTTTGTTTCCAGATGTGTGGTGGATCAGGCAGACATCACAGCATTCATTATGCTTAAAACATTTTCAAGATCTCCTTCCAAACCACAAGGGCAAGAAATGTCAAAAGTAACCAAACTAAGCTTCCAACATAATCACCTGACTCCAGGAGGTGGGACTCTAGACCTCAGCTGATAACAAAAAGATAGCAAATGTTTCAGTCTTGCATCTGACCTAAGTAATGGGGAAGATAATTGTTTCTGTTCTATGGAGAGTATTTAATTCCTTCAACATGAGATGAAACAAGCCATTTTGATATAGGATTTTTTTTTTTTTAAATTAAATGCTACCTTCCAAAAAGGCAGGTGAATTTCAAAAATTAAAGGAATCATTTGGGAACACAAAGTCAAAGTCATGTCAGGACATATTTGGTACACATTTTGTTTCTGAAATGTAAAACCACAATCTTGATGAGGGAGAGTAGTTCTTTTCCTGCTTGTCAAATTGAAATTCACAAGTTGCTTCAGTGATTCCTACTATTGCATCTCCATCAGGTTCCTCTCTATAAGCTCATTGACGTGATGCTTCCAAAGGGAACCATAAATCCTGTCCATTCTGCTGTAGTGTCCGTGAGCAGGGAAAGATGTTGTACGTTATCTGCGACTACCTCCTCTCCCACTCCAAAACTGCATGTCTGTTTTTTCTCTTACAGGAATATCTCTCTCTCTTCCTGGAATCTGGCAGTGCTTCCTCAGCCCAGCTGCCTTCCATAAGCACAGGAGTGTGTGGCAGAACAGGCCTTGTAAGCAAGGTGGTGATGCACTACAGAAGGAGAAGGCTGACCTCAGAAACATTTGGATTTTCAGTGTCTCTTCTGATGAGCTGAGCTAGCTAAAGCTCTGAGGCAAACAGCAGTATCACCGCATTCAGCTATCTTCCAAGCCTCCTGCAGCCTGCCTTCTCAGGGGGGAGAGAAATCACAATAACCACCACAATGACCAAGAGGAAAAAATGTGTCCTGTCTTGCGTCAGTGAAATTTATGGGAATAAATAGAATGATGCTGCTCAACTGGTGGTGGGTCAATAAGGTGAGCCTTACCTGACCTCAGATCTTTAGTATTTTAATGTCTTTCCTGATTCTGTAAATTACAGCTGCCCTGTTGCATACGTATGCACATAGCATTTAATGATGCATAGGAGAGACAGAACAGTATTTATCCGGTTACTGCCAATGCCCCCTTTATCTTTGTTTTAAAGGCTTGATTCAGCCCTGTGAAATTTCCTGCCACTGATATTGCTGCAACTCAAACTAAAAGCATTCCCCAAATATGAATCCATTCATATTTATTTTAGTTAATTGCTTGTTTGCATAATTACTCATTCCTAAATCCAACTTACAATAAAATCTTCTCTCCTATCAATACAGCTATTGTTACAGCTTCTAGCATGTCTGTCCCAACAGCCACTTGCTGGAGCTGGGAAGGCTGCTTTGTAAAGGTGAGCTTTACAGTCTAGCTTTGAAGGTCAGCATGTCTGACTGACAGAAACCAGGTCAGATAGCTTCCAAGTTGTCTCCAAGACACACTTGTCTTCCAAGTCCTTCACTATAATTCTGTGTAATAAAGAAAGGGACAAGGGGATGAAGGGGAGGATTTGGGATTGGTGAGTATAAAACAAGGATGCTTTTAGAGGTAAGCATGTTTTTTGACTTTGCCGTCTCTAGCATAGCTGATTAGCAACATGTGTCCCTGCATATTAAAAGCAAACCAAAGCAGAACACTGTTGGAGTGTGGGAGAACAGTCACATGAAAGATGTTCTTCACAGTACAGCAAAAAGTGCCTAGATGAGACTACCAAGGCAGGTGATATGTACCACAATTTTTAAAAAACGTGGAAGAAAAGAATTCCTTGCACAGCCTCCTTAAAAAGGAAAGGGATTATTTTCCCAAGCTAATTTCTTTTTTTTTTTTTAAATATGTGCAAACAGGAGAAAAACCTGCCTGAACCTGTGGTGCTTTGGAAGCCCTTGGCAATGCTTACAGTGCACTTCAGTGCTTCAGGACTGAGAGACTTTTCCCTAGCACTGAAGAAACTCCTGAATCTTTGTTTTGAATGCCTGCTCCTAGTCAGTGATGAAATGATGTGTCCTGTCAGGCTAAGATGACAGCAGAGGGCAGGGAGCGCAACCTATGAAAGTTAAAATGAATGCAAATGAAAGGTTTGCTAAGCTGTCTTGAACATCATGTTAGGCTTTTGGTCTATTATTTATGTCCTGTGACTCAAATTCACCCATTCCTAGCTATAAGGTGTGACCCTGCCTGAATTGGTGGAGTCCACCAAAGTATCAGGTTCTGACCTCGTCTGTTTTGGCTTTGGCTAACATAAACCCAGGGGCAGAGCTGGAAGTCCACCCTCACCCCAAGCTCCCTTTGGGATACACCCTACCTGGGCCAAGCTGAGCCAGACTGGCAGGAGAGAGCGTTTATGGATGCATGCATACCTGAAGAGCCAGCTCAGGGACAGCCTGAGCTCTGCTTGTTTTTTAAACATCAACAGAAAGTCTCTTGGAAAGCCAGCAAGGTCCCCAGCCTTGATGAGATGAAGTGCAAGCAGGACACAGTCAAGTCACTGACCTGCCAGAGCTGGCCTTCAGATGAGCAGGTGGAACTTACTGAAAGATCTGAGATTTTAAATTGGTGATAGCTGTAGCTGCACTGGTTTTGTGGTCTGTTTTGCTCTGAGGCCTGTGCCTTTCCTTGTTGGCAATATGCAACACCCTGGTGGCCTCCAGCTTCCCTTCTGTCAAAGATGTCTGTCTGAGAGGAAACCTGGATGAGATGACAGGACAGTTTGCTTCAGGATCATCTCCAATGTGTGCCTGTACTGGGAACTGGACATGGCAAATGCATCATCTGAACAGAAAAGGAGAGGCCACTGTCTAGGTGGATGGTTGCATGTCTCTCAGCATGTCCCTGGAGTTATACGGGATAAGGCAGGGGGTCATCTCTGATGGCTGGTATCTCCTGGGTGGTTCCTGTCCCCATGTTTCCCAACATCTCTTCCAAATGTGTTGGTATCCCAGTGCCTGTGGTAGTGTGGGAGGGGGAGGAGGGAGAGGGGAACAAGCCTTGTGTCCTTGTAAGCATAACAGTTTAGTCTTTGCTCTCAGGGACACAAGCTGGCAGTTGGCTTTGTAGTAACCCACATGACAACAGGAATAACATCAGGCATAATTAGACGAAATGATGGTATAAGTTCATTTTTTTTCCAGCCCCCTCAACCAATTTTGAAACAATGCACCTTTTGTGTGCTCCAAGTAGCTTTTAAAAACACAATCGATTTCTTTCTTTCCTGTCATAGAAAAGAGCTTGCTGCTTGGATAACGAATGTTGAAATGTCTCCGGGAGGATGGAGGTTGGGACAGGGAGGGGACGAGACACCTCTCCCCCCCTCCAGTTTCTTCTGATGTCCTCTGCCAGATCTCCCTTACCTCCCGCCACTGCCAAGATAATAATTTCTCCTTGTTACCACAACTTTAAATGCTCTTCCTTTCCACCCCTGCAGCCCACAACAGTATCCCCTATTGTCCTAGCATTGGAGATATACGTGATGTAGTCATGATTCTGCTTTTTCCAAGGCCTTGTCAGGTTATGGATGACTGGTCATGCTTCATCCACCCGATGAAGCCCATCAAAGAATAGCACAAAATTTTCCCCTGCTGTCTCCTTCCCCTAAGTGCGACTTGGCTGAGAGGACTACTGTGCTGGATTTCAATGGAAATTATCTAAGTGTGTGGCTCCAGCTCCCCCCACTAGCTCCTCTCTCTTTAAAAATATGAGACTGAAATGTAATCAGATTTACTTTAATGAGGGGGAACCGAGAAAATGCATCCTGTGAAAACGAACTTTGTGGGCAATCCAGGTCCCACAAACAAAAT